>NC_012877.2:37125807-37126888 GCF_000003195.3 Sorghum bicolor | reverse complement strand
GAGCCAATTCTAGTTACATTTCTATAAAATCCAAGACGGGTTTCGGTCAAACTTGGTCAAATGACAAACTAAATTACTTCAAATGAAAATATTTTGAATACCAAGTTGTTAGATATCTTCAAGATCTAAACTTTTTATATACACAACTTTTCCATTTGAGAAAATCTAAGTTAACAATACCCACCAATTCTAAGTTCTCACACAAACTATATGAAACTATATGTGTCAATTGTGGATTTTCAACTACACCTTCCCAAAACTTTGTCAAATGCAAAAATAGTCTATATATGAAATGTAGATTTTGATGAGTGGAACAATATTGGTATTCATGACTTTTCCATTCGAGACCATGTAGGGTTCCGAAACCGCTGCGTGGCTATGAGTTCCATGAAAATTCAAAATTCAGTGCTTCAAACTTTTCCAAATGAAAAGTTGACCATTAGACAAAATGTAGAACTTGATGAGTGTAGCAAACTTTGTATTCATGACTTTTCCATTTGGGACAATCTAGGGTTCGGTCAAAGGGTGTGTTTGTAAAAACCAATGCTTTGACTTTGGTCAAACTTGGTCAAATAGCCCATTTGATGACTTGAAATGAAAAAAGTTTGAATACAAAGTTGTTAGAGATCATCAAAATCTATATTTTATATATTGTCCATTTTTCCATTTGGATAATTTTGAGCCAATTCTAGTTACATTTCTATAAAATCCAAGACGGGTTTCGGTCAAACTTGGTCAAATGACAAACTAAATTACTTCAAATGAAAATATTTTGAATACCAAGTTGTTAGATATCTTCAAGATCTAAACTTTTTATATACACAACTTTTCCATTTGAGAAAATCTAAGTTAACAATACCCACCAATTCTAAGTTCTCACACAAACTATATGAAACTATATGTGTCAATTGTGGATTTTCAACTACACCTTCCCAAAACTTTGTCAAATGCAAAAATGGTCTATATATGAAATGTAGATTTTGATGAGTGGAACAATATTGGTATTCATGACTTTTCCATTCGAGACCATGTAGGGTTCCGAAACCGCTGCGTGGCTATGAGTTCCATGAAAATTCAAAAT
>NC_012877.2:37123690-37125542 GCF_000003195.3 Sorghum bicolor | reverse complement strand
CTGCCCCTATAAATATGCGCAGGAGCCCTGGATCCGGCAGTTCATCGTCTTCGTCTTCGTTCCAGCGCCGCCGGGTTCATCTTCGCCGCCGTCGTTTCGACTCCCTCGCCGCCGCGACCACCGTCTCCACCAGCGCCGCCGCGGCTCTCCACCAGCGCCGCCGCGGCCCTCCGCCAACGCCGCCGCAGCGGGCCACGGCCAGATCGAGCGCGCGGGCCACTGCACAGTACATCATCTTCCCCACGCGCGATCTTCTCCGGCCGGCTGTGTGCTAAGTATAGATCGAGAACGACGCCATTGATTAATTGCGTATTTATATACACTAGACCAGAGAAATATATATATACACACAAAAAATATTACATATATATACATAAAAATATATACAAAAAATAATATTACAAATCAAAACACCATATATATACATATATATATATGTATATATGGTGTTTTGATTTGTAGTATTATTTTTTTATATATTTTTATGTATATATATGTAATTTTTTTTGTGTATATGTATATTATATATATGGTGTTTTGATTTGTAGTATTATATATAGTATGTATATTATATATAGTATGTATATATTTTTTTGTATATATATGTAATTTTTTGTATATATTTCTAGTATATATAGTATGTATATATGTAATTTTTTGTATATATTTTTTTTATATATATGTAATTTTTTTGTATGTATGTTTTACTTTTTTGTATATATGTAATATTTTTTGTATGTATGTATATTATTTTTTGTAAATATACACACACATATATATAGTTTGTATGTATGTATGTATGTATGTATGTATGTATGTATGTATGTATGTATGTATGTATGTATGTATGTATGTATGTATGTATGTATGTATGTATGTATGTATGTATGTATGTATGTATGTATGTATGTATGTATGTATGTATGTATTATTTTTTTAATATATTATTCTAGTATATATATAGTATGTATGTATGTTTTATATATAGTATGTATGTATGTTTTATTTTTTTTACATATACACACACATATATATGTAATATTTTTTGTATGTATGTATTATTCTAGTATTGTTTTTTATTCTAATGTATTACTTGGCTTAAAAGATTCTAGTATTATTTTTAGAGCACTCCAACACTTTCATTTGTAGTAGTATTAGTGTATTTCTTATCTTATATAGAATATATATATATGTATGGTTGCAGACATAGAAATGGCTGACCGTCCTCATGATGATCCTGATTATATGGAAGCTGCCATTCAAAATATAATCGACGACGGTAGTCAGTACTTCGTTGATTACCACGACATCATGCAAGGCAATCGTACTGAGCAACAAGAGGGCAATGCCCCTGAGCAACAAGAGGGCAATGCCCCTGAGCAACAACTTGTCGTGCAACAAGAAGAAAATACTGGCGAGGTATGTAAATGTAAACATATATAAATAATGCATCTCTTACATTAGGTTTTAGACTTATTACTTGGTTATTAATTTAGTATTTTTGTTTCTATATGTACGTGTAGCCTTCTGGATCGACCTCTACGGGGAGAAGCGTACCTCCACGAGGACCAAAGAAGCCGTTGGAGGGCCGCTATGTAATCTCTGAGTTTGAGATAGCTACAGGCAGACCACTTGGTGAGCATGCAAATAAATATGTTAATCACTGTGGATATCTTGTGAGAGATCAAATACCGATCAGTTGTCGTGAATGGAGAGAGAAGCGAGGTGCTCCTGAGATCAGTTTTGTCTCTGATCGTGACAAGGAGTTAGTTTGGAAAGCCGTCACAGACGTTTTCACCTTCGACACCAACGATGAAGAGTTGAAGGTGCGAATTTATGACTGGACTATGAA
>NC_012877.2:36740260-36773754 GCF_000003195.3 Sorghum bicolor | reverse complement strand
TAACCGGGAAGTATTCCAGGTATCGTTATTTATATTTTTACCACTGGGAAGGGATTAACAATCATCAATATTGATTACAGAATAGAATATGAGATTGAGCATCTATCATTGCATGTATAATTGAGAACATTATATCTAACTCTTCATACAGGGATAAGTGTCACATGAAAGATATATGAAGTAATAATAGTGACAAGGATAACTAATCTGATCTAGCCACATAATAAATATGATAAGCACCTCAATTAGATACTCTAGAAAGTCATTAGCATGGTATTAGAACGAACTACAAGAATATTCCATAAGTTATTCTCAACTTTATAGTCTAGCATTATCATAGTTAGTGCAAGCATACTTAGCAATCATTGTGAGACAAGACTACGCCCATGCATAGTGATATTAGCAAGGAATATGAGAAACATAGCAATCACTCCCCTGTAATAATGTTGCTCTGCCAGCCCAATACACGAGAGGGGGACTATATAAGAATCAATGAAGCTGTCACTATCACGAACCACCCCACGATCTGGCATATTGGGTACAATCGCAGATAAATACGGTATAAGCACCACTCCTACACAATATCTATCATTTACCCATGGATCCGATGGATAAACGCTATACGATCCTAAGCATGTATATAGATCGTATCTAACTAAGCCAAGTACATAACTATGATACACTAAGAACAATATAATCTTGAATATAAGCAAGTAGAGCAAAGTCATAAGCAATATATTGAAGTAGAACAAAGTCATATTCATAATATTGAAGAACAAAGATAATTAGAAAGCAATTAGAAGAACAATTAGAGAATTACCAAGAATCCTCCTGACAGATCCGGAAACCAATCGAAGATTGACTCCTTCTAGTTCTAATGCTATGTAGCTATGCTAATCTAGATGTCTAATTGATGTGGTGGCTCTAATCTTGATCAGAGGCTTCTTCTCCCTTGAAGAACAATGAATTAGGGTTGAGAGGCTCTCTCCTCCAGGGGCCAGGGGGTCTGGTTTTATAGTCCCTTCAAGTGAATATGGGCCCTTGGATCAAACCGACATAGATTGTATGGTTTAGATTCATCCTTTAGGTCGGTGGAGATCTCCCGCAAAGCAGATGATGTGACACGTTGTCCCGATCTTCACGACGTAGGATGAACACCGATAACTAGCTGAAGAACAGCCGGATAACTTGCTGCAAGCAGCGATAACTAGTGCAACCTGGCAAATAAAACTCGAAGCCAACCACCGTCTTTAACCGGCAACCTGAATCGAGGATTCGCCCAACCACACTCTCAAAGAACCAACCAACACAGCCTACAATCAATCAAGGAATACCTTGAAGGGAGTAGGAGCACCAATTGGGAGCGGATGAAGCCGCCGCCTATGTAATCCCGCGAGGAAATCACAAGAGCAAAGGGGTAGAGATCACTCTTTGGATTTGTTAGCACGCAGCTGAACAAAGGGGTTCTGTATTTCAATTATCAAAGTCTGAGATTACAATGAGTCTTAGGTGGTATTTATACTAGCAACAGCCCTGCTAGATAGGTATGAAAACGAAATAGAGTTTCTGAGGGAAGACAATGTGAAAGGTCCCCTCGAAATGGATTCCCGAAGTGGCTTCGCGTGACTGTTGGCCTCCAGAGCAGTTTCCAATAAACTGACCATAACTTTTTATTGGGAAGTCCAAATGATGAACCGTTTCTTGGGTGTGAAACTAGACTCAAAGGGCTTTCCAGCAATGTATGCCAACCAGCACGAAACTTTGTAGATTGGTACAGTTTTACTTGGCAAGTTGTACCAACATTCTGTCACGACAGACTGTTGACCTTCTGAGCAGTCTGTACTAATTCTGGTCTGCAGGCAATATGGAGTATCCAAACTGGTCGCCACTAGATTCATTGGAAAGTAGACTCGTCATGCTTTCCAACAAATGCTCATGGACCTTCATAGCTTTTGTGAGCAAAAAGTTATGAAGATTCTTTGCACTGGTCCGTTTTTGACTTCCACTGGTCCGTTTTTGACTTCTTCTGGAACTTGCACTGGTCCGTTCTTCATGGTCCGATTCTTCCTTCTCTTCTTCTATATACCTGAGTACAATCAAGGTACAACACTTAGGTAGTATATAATTATCATTAATGTTAAAATGAATCTCACAAAGTAGCGCGTGGACCTCTTGTTGTAGCTTCTTTGCACGACTACGTGTAATCGGTCCATCGATGACTTGAGCTGGTGTCGGTGTAGGTGAAACTTGAGTTGGTGTAGCTTGACTTGGAGCTTGTGACATCTTGCTTGGTGGCATGGTCATATCATCCTCCCCCCCTTGAAAAGGAGTCGTCCTCAACTCTAAAGTGTCTTCACTTGTGAATGGTGAGAGATCAGCAACATTGAAGGAGTTGCTCACACCATAACTTGCAGGAAGATCAATCTTGTATGCATTGTCATTGATCTTCTCAAGAACACGAAATGGACCATCTCCTCGTGGCAGCAATTTTGATTTGCGCTGCTGAGGAAAACGATCCTTGCGCAAGTGTATCCACACCAAGTCCTCGGTTCAAATAACACCTTCTTCCTATGTTTGTTCATACTAGCAGCCTTGCGTCCTGCCTTGAGTTCAATTGCTTCCTTGGTCTTCTCATGTACCTTCTTGATGTATGCAGCACGCTTGGAGGCTTCCATATTGGTTCTTTCTTGTAATGGAAGGGGCAACAAATCTATAGGAGCAATAGGTTTGAACCCATATACAATTTCAAAAGGACACATATTAGTGGTAGAGTGTACTGCCCTGTTATATGCAAACTCCACATGTGGCAAGCATTCCTCCCAAACCTTCAGGTTCTTTTTCACCATAGTTCGCAGCAACATTGACAATGTGCGATTCACCACTTCAGTTTGTCCATAGGTTTGAGGGTGACAAGTGGTGGAGAACAAAAGCTTGGTTCCGAGCTTTGCCCATAATGTTTTCCAAAAATAGCTCACAAACTTGACATCACGATCAGATACAATGGTTCTAGGCATTCCATGCAGCCGCACAATTTCCCTGAAGAACAAATTAGCAATATGTGAAGCATTGTTGCTCTTGTTACAAGGAATAAAATGAGCCATCTTTGAAAATCTATCAACCACAACAAAAATTGAATCTTTTCCTTTCTGAGTTCTAGGCAACCCCAAGACAAAATCTATGCTTATGTCTTCCCAAGGAGTTTTAGGAGTAGGTAAAGGAGTATATAAACCATGAGGGTTCAGTTTAGACTTAGCTTTGTGACAGGTAACGCATCGCTCCACGAATCTGATGACATCTCTTCTCATCTTGGGCCAATAAAAGTGATCTTCTAGCAGCTCATAGGTTTTCCTTTGTCCAAAATGGCCTGTCAATCCTCCCCCATGAGACTCCTGCAACAAAAGCAATCTAACCGAAGAATTTGGAACACAGATTTTGATAGCTCTAAACAAAAATCCATCATGTATATGATACTTTTCCCAACCTTTTCCATTTTTACAATGATTATATGGTTCTGAAAATTCAGGGTCATTACTGTACAGTTCTTTCAAACTTTCAAGCCCCAAAACCTTTACCTCAAGTTGGTTTAGCAACACACTCTTTCGTGACAGAGCATCAGCAACAATATTGTCCTTACCTTTCTTATATTTCACAATGTATGGAAATGTTTCGATGAACTCAACCCATTTGGCATGACAACGGTTCAGTTTTGCTTGTCCTTTCAAGTACTTCAAAGCTTCATGATCAGAGTGAATAACAAATTCTTTTGGCCATAAGTAGTGCTGCCATGTTTCAAGCACACGCATCAAAGCATATAATTCTTTATCATACACAGAATAATTCAGTTGAGCACCTCCTAGTTTCTCACTAAAATATGCTACAGGTTTTCCTTGTTGCATTAAAACTCCTCCTATCCCAATTCCACTAGCATCACATTCTATTTCAAAAGTTTTAGTGAAATCAGGAAGAACAAGTACAAGTGCTTCAGTCAAACGTTTCTTTAATTCTTGAAATGCATTTTGTTGTGATTTTTCCCATTTAAAGTCAACACCTTTCTTTGTCAATTCATTCAAAGGAGCAGCGATGGTACTGAAATCTCTCACAAACCTCCTATAAAAACCAGCAAGGCCATGAAAACTTCTTACTTGACTTACATTTGTTGGAGTTGGTCAATCCTTGATGGCTTTCACCTTGCTTTCATCCACTTCTATGCCCTTTCCTGATACAACAAAGCCAAGAAACACAACATGGTCTGTGCAAAAACTGCACTTCTCAAGGTTAGCAAATAATTTCTCCTTTCTAAGTTCTTCCAAGACTTGCCGAATATGATTCACATGTTCCTCAAAAGACTTGCTGTAAATTAAGATATCATCGAAGTAGACAACAACAAATTTTCCAATGAAAGCTCTCAAGACATGGTTCATTAATCTCATGAAAGTACTAGGAGCATTAGTCAAACCAAAAGGCATAACTAACCATTCATACAGCCCAAATTTTGTTTTAAATGCAGTTTTCCATTCATCCCCTGTTTTCATTCTTATCTGATGGTATCCACTTCTCAAATCAATTTTAGTGAATATGTTGGAACCACTTAATTCATCAAGCATGTCATCTAAACGTGGGATAGGATGGCGATAGCGAACAGTGATGTTATTTATAGCTCTACAATCAACACACATTCTCCAAGAACCATCTTTATTAGGTACTAAAATTACAGGAACAGCACAAGGACTTAAACTTTCACGAACAAAACCTTTATCAAGAAGTTCTTGCACTTGCCTTTGTATCTCCTTTGTTTCTTCTGGATTGGTTCGGTATGGTGGTCGATTAGGTAGTGCAGCCCCTAGAATGAGATCAATTTGATGCTCAATCCCACGAATTGGAGGTAGTCCCGCCGGTGTTTCTTCTGGAAAAACATCTCCATAGTCCTGCAAAAGATGAGACACAACACTAGGAAGAGAGGTTATGTCGTTAGCTGAAATTAATATGTCTTTGTATACAAGTACAAAGAGCACTTGTTCGGGGTTGTTCCTCACTTCTCTCATTTCAGATTTTGTGGCTAGCATGACTACATTCTCTCCCTCTCCCTCTCCTTTCTTTTTCTCCCTCAAATTTGGCTTGTGGCACTCACTCACCGAATTGTGGATGGCACTCAATTTCTTTTGCTCTCCTTCCTCTCTACTCACTGGAACAATTTCAGATTTCTTTTGTAAATGTTCAGCCATGATTTGTTGGGGTGTCATAGGCTTGAGAACAAACTTCTTCCCCTTTAGATTGATATTGAACTGATTTGTTCTCCCACAATGTTGGCTATATCGATCATATTGCCATGGCCTTCCAAACAGCAAGTGACACACCGACATAGGTGCCACATCACTCTCCACTGTGTTAACATATTCATCAATCTTGAATGGAACTTTCACTTTATATCCAATCTTGAAATCTTCTGAATCATTCAGCCACTGTACATTATATGGATGAGGGTGTCGTAGCAGCTTCAAGTCAAGTTTATCACTCATCTCACGACTAGCAAGATTATGGCAGATCCCTCCATCAATAATCACCTTCACCTCTTTATCATGCACCTTTGCCCTAGTTTGAAATAATTTGTGTTGCTGCCCATTTTCAGCTTCATTTGCCTGAACACTCAAGATTTGAGTCATCTCAAGAGCAGCTCCTTGCTCAAACTCACAACAAGTAAGGTCCTCGTCTCCATGGGCTTCCTCCTCAATTCCCTCTTCACTAGCTGATTCATACTTTCCATCATCATTCACAATGATCACCTGAGTATTGGTGCACTCCTTTCTTATATGCCCATGGCCTCCACACTTGAAGCTCTGAATTTCACTACTCCTAGAAGTAGAACCCACTGAAGTAGTGGTTGATGCTGCTGGTTTTGAACTTAGGACAGCAGTGTTCTTTCCACTAAAAGTACCTTGAAAATTAGATCGAGAGCCTCCACTTGAGCTTTTCACCATGGACGGTTCAGCAGTAAACTTTGTGTTTGATTTGCTTCCTCCACAGAAATTTCTCGTGGATGGTTCAGCAGCAAAATTTGGCATGGTAAATTTCAGTTTGCCAAATCTTTCTTCATGGTTGCCTCTTCTATGACATCGGCGACCAAAACTGAGTTGGAAGCGGTTGTCATTAGCCTCATCTTCAGATTCATCATCATTTATTCCACTATGTCTTCTTCCTTTGCCATGTGCAGCCCTCTGGTTCCTCCGACCTCCTCTTCTTCCATCACTATCTTCTCTATCTCCACTATGGTTGCTTGCACCATCATGAGGTGGACGATGCCTTCTGATTTCAGTCATAAGATTCTGAAGATCTTGTGTCAACCTCTCTTACTTTTCTTCCATGCTTTGTCGGAGTTTATTAAATTGTGCTATTGTAACACGATCTTTGATGTCCACTCGACCCATCTTCCTGTAAGGTTAGCTGAATACAAATAATTTGTATTTGTGGAATATAAAAATTTGGTGGCTCTCACAACTCACCTCTCTAACCACCAAAGCTCTTATGAATTCCTCTGCTGCAGATTACAAGGAAAACAAATGTGTGGTGGCAACTGAAAGTGATGGCGAGGCGAATACAAGAACAGAGAGTACCGATTACGATGGTTTTTTTGTGGAGCTTGGTGGGGAGTAATACACAAGGAATGCAATCTGAATTCTAGTTGTTGTAAAGTTAAGTAACGATCCAAACTAGAAGTTCTCTGCCTAGTGCTGATCAAAAGATTCGAAGTGTATAAATAGATCACACACACGCAAAGAAATTTCAGAATTGATGCAAACAAGGAGTATGATTGGGATGCAAGTGTTGCAATCAGACCCAACCAAAGTTTTGCACCAAACAAAGATAGCAAACTGGTTGTAGAACTTGATATGAAACTTTCAGCACTTGTGCACATAAACCAACTAATCTTTCAGACTCTCTCTGAACCTTTCTCAATTTTTTTTTTCACTTCACTTTTTTTTTGCACTTTCTTTTCTTTCTTTTTTGACACACTTTTTTATATATATATAGAACTAAAAACAGGGATCAGATTATGACACTTGCACAACTAAAGATAGAAATAAAACAACAACCAGTAGCTAGATAGGATCAAAGTTAACACAAAGGATGATATAGGCTATAGAGATTTTTTTGTGGGGATTTTTAGATATAAAAGAGGCACAAAGAACATGCGAAGGATAAATGATCAGCAACTAAAACAAAGACTCTAATGGACTGCGACTTAACCGAACTCACTAAAATAACAGATTGAAACAAAGGTCTAAGCAATATATTTTTCTGGCTTTTTGGTGGATAGGACCAAGCAAAAATATATATGTAGCTAGGGATAAAATTCCTACCGTGGTAACGAAAGCTTTGATACCAGATGATGCGACACGTTGTCCCGATCTTCACGACGTAGGATGAACACCGATAACTAGCTGAAGAACAGCCGGATAACTTGCTGCAAGCAGCGATAACTAGTGCAACCTGGCAAATAAAACTCGAAGCCAACCACCGTCTTTAACCGGCAACCTGAATCGAGGATTCGCCCAACCACACTCTCAAAGAACCAACCAACACAGCCTACAATCAATCAAGGAATACCTTGAAGGGAGTAGGAGCACCAATTGGGAGTGGATGAAGCCGCCGCCTATGTAATCCCGCGAGGAAATCACAAGATCAAAGGGGTAGAGATCACTCTCTGAATTTGTTAGCACGCAGCTGAACAAAGGGGTTCTGTATTTCAATTATCAAAGTCTGAGATTACAATGAGTCTTAGGGGGTATTTATACTAGCAACAGCCCTGCTAGATAGGTATGAAAACGAAATAGAGTTTCTGAGGGAAGACAATGTGAAAGGTCCCCTCGAAATGGATTCCCGAAGTGGCTTCGCGTGACTGTTGGCCTCCAGAGCAGTTTCCAATAAACTGACCATAACATTTTATTGGGAAGACCAAATGATGAACCGTTTCTTGGGTGTGAAACTAGACTCAAAGGGCTTTCCAGAAATGTATGCCAACCAGCACGAAACTTTGTAGATTGGTACAGTTTTACTTGGCAAGTTGTACCAACATTCTGTCACGACAGACTGTTGACCTTCTGAGCAGTCTGTACTAATTCTGGTCTGCAGGCAATATGGAGTATCCAAACTGGTCGCCACTAGATTCATTGGAAAGTAGACTCGTCATGCTTTCCAACAAATGCTCATGGACCTTCATAGCTTTTGTGAGCAAAAAGTTATGAGGATTCTTTGCACTGGTCCGTTTTTGACTTCCACTGGTCCGTTTTTGACTTCTTCTGGAACTTGCACTGGTCCGTTCTTCATGGTCCGATTCTTCCTTCTCTTCTTCTATATACCTGAGTACAATCAAGGAACAACACTTAGGTAGCATATAATTCTCACTTGTTGACACCGTTTTTGGGCACGTGTCTAGGATGGCAGGATAAGGTGGCAGTACGATGTTTACAAGGTGAGTTGCCGATGAGGATGGTTGCCGATGAGGGAGAAGTTGAACGTGACTAAGTCTACAGGCAGTGATATTGTGCCGATGGCTAGATAAGAAAGTCTGCCGATGACTATGGCAAAGGGTCTGCCGATGATGCAAAGAGGGAGTCCGAAAGCTGCCAGTCGTTGTGTGGAGGAGTTTCGGTTTGTCACGAGGGATAGTTTTGTTATTTCCTTAATTGTTTACATCGTTTTGTATACGGATTCCGTGTAGTTTGGAATTCGAATTCTAATCATGTCTGGTTGTAGCTCTTTGAGCAGGGTATAAATATAGACCCTAGGGCCTTGTAATGAGACATCTATCAATCAATCAAACACACGTTTTTACTCATATTCCAGCATCTACTTTTCGACGACTTCGTCATACTTTTTCCCTTTTATTACGAGTTCTTAGGAATTCGTCGACTTAAGCTCGGCGTGTTCTCAAGTTCCGCGTGAGTACCTCTTAGCCGTGACATCCGGGCGCATCGCTGTTGTCAGGACTAAAGTATTCGAGTTATCACCTTTGCCGATAGTAAGGTCAAATCGGCTGGCACGCCTTAACGTTTGAATCGGGTATTAGCCCTTTGTGTTTGCAGATCAGTTTTGCATCAACACATCTTTTGGCACGCTCGGTGGGACCAGATTCAAGATCAAGATCAACATGTCGATCTCTGACCTCGATCAGGAGAACGTCATCCCCGTGACGGAGGCCAACCTCAAGGATGAGCAGAAGCAAGCTATTGCCCAAGCCATGGAAGAGTTCAAGCAGCAATGCCTGAGGTCTTTCAGCATAAACAGGAGCGGCGAAGTGGTCCAGAAAGATGCACTGCCGGCACCACGGCAGGTTACCTTTGACGCCAATCCTGGCAAGCTTTAAGATATGGTTGACAATGCCATCAATCGAGCGTTGATCAACCAAGCTGGTGTACTGTCTAATACGGTTTTCAATGCCGTGGTAAGAACTTTCAAGGAAGGACAAATCCCACCAGATTATGTGGGCCCCTCTCATCATCAGCCAACGGCACCAGAGGTCACGGCTCCATCGGCTGCTTTGACGGCTGCGAGCGCACAATCTGCCGTCCCTCCAAGAACATCGGGAGCTACTGATGCGCTATCTATGCCGATGACAACCAACCCATAGACTTCAATTGGGCAGCATAAACTGACGACGGATATGTTGGCATCGGCAATGTCAGGGTTGACTCTCCCTCCTAACTGGTGGGGTTACGGTATGCCTCTAGAGTTGACACCAGGAACATCACAAATAACTGACATGAGGGGCAAGACTCCTATGACATCGGCGCCTCCTAATGCGCCGGTGAACCAGAGTCCTCGGTACACTACGACTACTACTGCAAGGCCTCACACTGGAAATCCTCAAGATTCAATGTTCCAGATGCCTAACGCATCGGCAGAGTCAATGCTGATGCAACAGAGGGCTATGGCCCAATCGAGGTATGTCAATTCAATGATGGTACCCAATTACCAATCATCGGTAGCACCTATGCCGATGAACGCTAATAATGGATGGCTTGGACAGCAAGTCTTTCCACAATCGCTCCAGCAGAGTTACCAGACTACAGGATTCCAGCAAGGGCAAGTCTATCCTGGGTTCCAAGGTCAGGGGATTCCCAACCAGCCAATGAATTTCGGACAGCAACTCGGAGGACAGCCAATCGGTGGACAGCAGTTTGGTGGTCCGCAGATTGGAGGACAGGTGATCAATCCAATGTTCCGTGCAGATCACGTCCCGAACAGACACGTGGAGGTTCGCCACCAAGTGCCAGATCCGCAGCCGCCTCATCGGCAAGATGCCGATGCATATTGGGCCGATAAGATTGCTGAAGTAATGAGGGAACAATTTGGGATAAAACCCAAAGTCAACACTTACTCTTATCGGACACCGTATCCTCCCGTGTATGATTTGATCCCGCTTCCACATCGGTACAAGGTACCGGATTTTACCAAGTTTTCCGGGCAGGACGACACGTCAACCATGGAGCATGTCAACAGGTTCATCATTCAATGTGGAGAGGCTGGTAACAGGGACGAATTGAGGGTTCGTCTATTTTCTTCTTCATTGTCTGGATCGGCTTTTACTTGGTTCATATCATTACCTCCCAACTCAGTAATTACTTGGGCCGATCTGGAGAAACAATTCCACAAATACTTCTTTTCGGGAGTTCATGAGAAGAAGATCACCGACTTGGTCAAGATAAGGCAACGTAATGATGAGTCGGTTGAGGGTTTTGTGCAGAGGATACGAGAGGTCAAGAATAAATGCTATAGCTTGGTTCTGGATGATCGGCAGCTAGCCGATTTGGCTTTCCAGGGTCTGTTGCCACATATCAGGGATAAGTGTGCCTCTTAGGAGTTCGAGAGTTTAAGTCATTTGGTACAGAGGATTTCGGATCAAGACATCAAGCCTTTCGAGCCCAAAAGAGCATGGAATAAGAAAGTGTCATTTGTCGATGAAGTAACAAGCTCAGATTCTGATGAGGAACCAGTAATCGGTTTGGCAGAGTGGGTAAAAAACAAGAAGCCGATGTCTTGTCGTTTTGGGCAGAAGGAACCAGAGAAGTTTGCTTTTGACACCGCTAAGGCCGATAGGATATTTGACTTTCTACTTCAGGAAGGTCAGATCAAACTATCACCTAATCATGTGATCCCATCGGCAGAAGAGTTGAAGAGGATGAGATATTGCAAGTGGCATAATGCAACTTCCCATGACACCAACGAGTGCAAAGTATTCAGACAGCAGTTGCAATCGGCTATAGAGTCTGGGAGAATCAAGTTTGACAGTTCCAAGGCCCAGAAGCCGATGAAGATAGACCAACATCCTTTCCCGACAAACATGTTGGATGCTAAGGGGAAGGCTAAGGTCTTAACATCGGAGACAGCTGAGAAGAGTGCATCGGTAGATCCTCAGCATCAAGTTACTACTGCCGATGCAAGAAGTAAGGGCTTGGTCCAGGGAGGAACTAGCTCAGGAAGGCCTCCTCGGTCTGGTATCGTTATAACTCATAGAAGGCCTCGAGAAAATTGGCAACAACGGGAGGATCGGTATCGGCGCCAGCAAGACGATTATCGACGGGAAGAAAAAAGACGCAGACAGGAGTGGAATCGGCACAGAGATCATTGAAATTGCCCGTTCTTCATCAATTGTTGGGAGGAAAATATCAAGCTTCCTACTGTCAGAGACTGCCCTGAGTGCAACGGTTATGATCGGTACGATAGAACCGATCGGCGTTATTATGATGATGATCGGCGATTTAATGGGCCAATCAGAGGAAGGGCGTCAGTTCATGATCGGCTCGGGGGCAGGCTTAGCGTTCACGATAGGCTTGGTGATCGTGTCCAGTATTTTCCCAGGAACCAGGAAGAGCTCGAGGAGATGGCTAATGCGCGGGTTCCCGATGAGTTCATATTTTGCAGAGATGCTAACACGCATCGTATGGAGTCAAGGGAGAACCGACGCCCGGCAGCAAGGCAAAAGCCACTTCCTCCATGGTGTCCTGAAGGATTAACCAAGACACAGAAAAGGAGATTGCAACGTGAAAGGCAAGAGGAGCTAAGCAAGGGCGAGAACTCTGGAAGTCAGCAGTCATCAGAAACTAAGAGGGAAGGTCCATCGGCAGGAGTCAACATGGTCTTTATGTTGCCGATGGAGTTTCTTGCACCATCCAGTGATGATGAGTTGGAATTTTCTGATCAGATAGCTCAGCTGGCTCTGGATCCGATGACGGCTATCTTTGAGAAACCTGCCGATGACGAGAGACAGCATCTCAAAGCTCTGTTCGTCAAAGGAAGGGTTGATGGGCAGCCAATGACCAAGATCCTAGTTGATGGTGGAGCTGCTATTAATATTATGCCGTATACAGTATATCGGAAGCTTGGGAAAGGGGATCAGGATTTGACCAAGACCGATATGATGCTCAAAGACTTTGAAGGAAACGTGTCTCCAGTCAAGGGGGCAATATGTGTAGAGTTGACCATCGGCAGCAAAACCTTGCCGACAACTTTATTCGTGATCGGTGGAAAGGGTGCTTACAACTTATTGTTGGGAAGAGATTGGATTCATGCCAATTGTTGCATCCCATCTACAATGCACCAATGCCTGGTTCAGTGGGTAGGTGACAAAATTGAGATTGTCCCAGGAGATTCTTCTTATGTTATCACATCGGCAGAGGCAGATACCTATGAAAGGACCAGGTGCATTTCAGGGGAAGTTTGGGAGAAAGATTTTCTCAAAGTTGCCGATTACGAGATTCCACCGATCCAAGCAGTCGGTTCTGACGACGGTTTTTAATGGATAGATTCGCCGATGATGGAAAATTAGGCCAGGGATTCACATCGGCCAATGACTTGATAGAAATAGACATAGGTAGTGGTGATAAGCCTAGGCCTACTTTTATTAGTGCTAAGTTAGATCCTGAGTGTAAGCAACAATTGACTAGTTTGTTAAAGGAATATAAAGATTGCTTTGCTTGGGATTATACCGAGATGCCTGGTTTAGACCGATCAATTGTTGAACATCGGTTACCCATCAAGTCTGGATTTCGGCCACATCAACAACCAGCTCGCCGATGTAATCCTAACATTCTACCTGATATTAAGGCCGAAATCACCAAACTTATTGAGGCTAAGTTTATTCGGCAGTGTTGGTATGCCGAGTGGATTTCCAATGTTGTTCCGGTTTACAAGAAGAACGGGAAGCTTCGAGTGTGCATTGATTTCAGGAATCTCAATAAAGCTACGCCGATGGATGGATACCCAATGCCTGTCGCCGATCTACTGGTTGATGCTGCGGCTGGTCATCGGGTCATCAGCTTCATGGATGGTAATGCAGGATACAATCAAATATTCATGGCAGAGGAGGATATTCCAAAAACCGCATTCAGGTGTCCTGGTCATGTTGTGTTATTTGAATGGATAGTCATGACTTTTGGGTTGAAGAATGCCGGTGCTACTTATCAAAGGGCTATGAATTTTATATTTCATGAGTTCATCGGCAAGCTCGTGGAGATTTATATTGATGATGTGGTGGTTAAGTCTGGAGATTTCTCAAAACATCTTGCCGATTTACAAAAAGTGTTAGAGTGCACAAGGAAGCATGGGTTGAAGATGAATCCCAACAAGTGTGCATTTGGTGTATCGGTAGGGTAGTTTCTTGGTTTCATGGTACATCAAAGGGTTATTGAAATTAGTCGAAGATCCATTGATGCTATCAATAAAATAGTGGCCCCTACCAACAAGACCGAGCTCCAATCCTTGATCGGCAAGGTAAATTTTATCAGGAGATTTATATCAAATCTGTCTGGTAAGATTCGTGCTTTCAGTCCTCTTCTTAAATTGAAAGCCGATCAAGAATTTATTTGGGGAGAAGAACAGCAGTTGGCTCTGGATGAAATCAAGAAGTATCTAGTAAATCCTCCAGTTCTAGTTCCACCTCAACAAGGAAAGCCCTTCAAATTGTATTTGTCTGCCGATGGATCGGTTATCGGTTCAGCTTTAGTTCAAGAATTTGAAGGGAAATAAAGGGTAATTTATTACTTGAGTAGGAGGTTGATTGATGCTGAAACCAGGTATTCAGCCATCGAAAAACTATGCCTATGCTTGTATTTTTCGTGTATCAAACTGAGGCATTACTTGCTATCGGCCGAATGCACTGTTGTTTGCAAGGACGACGTGGTCCGGTACATGCTATCCATGCCGATTATGAGTGGTAGGATCGGTAAATGGATTTTAGCGCTATCGGAATTCGATTTGCGTTACGAATCGGCTAAGGCGGTCAAGGGGCAGATTATGGCCGATTTTGTGACTCAGCATTGCGGTGTAGTGGAAACCTTGGAAATTGTACCCTGGACGCTCTTCTTTGATGGATCTACCTGTGACCGGGGGGCAGGAATCGACATTGTATTAATTTCCCCTAAGCGGAGGAAGTATGAGTTTTCCTTGCCGATTGTTGCCACATCGACAAATAATCAGGCTGAGTATCAGGCTCTGATCAAGGGATTGGAGTTGTTAAGAGAAGTTCGTGCTGATGCTGTTGAAATCTTCGAGGATTCTATGTTGGTTATAAATCAATTGGCTGGGAGCTATGAATGCCGAAGTGAAGTTCTCATAACTTATTTCGAGAGAAGTATGCAACTGTTAAAGGAATTCAAGGATTTCCGATTAGAGCATGTTCCCCGATTGCATAATGAAGACGCCAATCGGTTAGCTCAGCATGCATCGGGATATCAGCCAATGATTAATGCAATATCGGCAATCGGTGCCGATGATTGGAGGAAAGAAATTATTGATTATCTAAAAGATCCATCCAAAAAAGTTGAAAGACGGGTTCGATTTCAAGCAACCAAGTATGTGCTTCTTGAAGATGAATTGTATTATCGAACTATCGACGGAATTCTTCTCCAATGCTTGGGTGATGATGAAGCTAGAAGTTTGATGGGGGAAATCCATGAAGGAGTGTGTGGAGCGCATCAGTCAGCTTTTAAGATGAAGTGGATGATTTGAAGGAATGGATATTTTTGGCCGACCATACTTGAGGATTGTTTTAAATATTTCAAGGGATGTCAAGGTTGTCAAAAGTTTGGTAATATCCAGAGAGCACCCGCATCGGCTATGAATCCTATAATAAAGCCTTGGCCGTTCCGGGGATGGGCCATCGATCTGATCGGCCAGATTTATCCACCATCTAGCAAAGGGCATAAGTTCATTCTAGTTGCCACTGATTATTTCACTAAGTGGGTTGAAGCTATTCCTTTGAAGAAAGTCACATCGGCCAATATGATTGATTTTGTGAAGGAGCATATTATTTACCGATTTGGGATTCCCCAAACGATTACTACCGATCAGGGCACCATGTTCACATCGGGGGAGTTCGATGAATTCACAATCGGTATGGGGATTAAAGTGTTGAATTCTTCTCCTTATTATGGTCAAGCCAATGGGCAGGCCGAAGCGTCTAACAAAGGAATTATCAAGCTTATTAAACGAAAGATTGAAGAAAATCCTAAGCGGTGGCATACATTATTAAATGAAGCATTGTGGTCTATCGGATGGCTTGTCATGGATCAACCAAGGTGTCACCCTATCAATTGGTGTATGGACATGATGCGGTGTTGCCTTGGGAAATTAAGGCTGGATCTAGGCGATTATCTTTTCAAGATCAATTAACTGCCGACGATTATGCCACTTTGATGACCGATGAATTGGATGATCGAGCAGGGCATCGGTTAAAAGCTTTAATGAGTATAGAAGAAAATAAGAAGAGAGTTGCTAGATGGTATGATAAGAAAGTGAAGGTTAAAGAGTTTGCCGATGGGGATTTGGTATGGAAATTAATTTTACCAATTGGGACTAAAAGTTCGAAGTTTGGAAAGTGGTCTCCTAATTGGGAGGGTCCTTATCGGATAAGTCGATCGGCTCCTGGTAATGCCTACATTCTAGAAACCCTCGAAGGAGTTGAATTTCCCAGAGCATTAAACGGCAAATATTTAAAGAAGTACTACCCCAGTATATGGGTCGATGCATAGAAGTTTAGGTGCCGATGACACTCCTATCGGCTGGATCCAAATGTTTGGGGACAAGACTTGGTGTTTCAAAAGTTTAGGTGCCGATAACAGTCCTATCGGCTAGACTAAAAGCTGAGGAAGCAAGAGAGCACAGATATAATGCCGATGGAAACTCTATGTGTTAAGCAGCGCCTGGATTGCCGATATAGCGCGTAACCGAATTTGGTTGGCTGCTTCTATCTCCTTGATGTCATCATCGGCAGAACCTTCTATCGGCTTCAGCTTCTTCTTCAGTTGAAGTGCCTTGCGACCATGAGCGTTTCGCTCGTGCCCAAGCAGCCTGATGGTCTCTGGCAATTGGCTCTCTTCCTGTTGGGCTTGGGACAGGGCGTTCTCCACTTCCTTGAGCTCCGCCAACAGGGATTCTCTTCTTGCCGATAGATCGGATATCTTCTGCTTCAGTGCATCTCCAGAAGATCTCAGGATACCGATGTTCTTGTGCTTCTCATCGGTCAAAAGCTTCTCTTTCCTCATTTCATCGGAGAGTTGAGTCTGAGCGGCTCCATCGGCAAGACGCCGAGAAGCTCTCTGGTACTGCAGCTGGCGACTCTCCAGATGAGCGGCTTGGAACAGGATTTCTTCAACATCGGCTGGGATTTGGCCTCTGAGAGTTCTGAACAGGGTCTTGGTAGGGTCGGAGTCATCAACCAATTGCGCTGTGTCCTGGTGAAGGAGAGCTGACAATTCTTCCAGCCTGACCCTGTTCTCTGCCGATGTAATGCCGACTGTCTGAGAAGAGCTTGCTTCTTCACCTTCTTCTTCAGAGAGATCGATGGCGAAGGAGAACAGGCTATCGGCAGAATCTTGTTCCTGGGAGGGAAAGCAAAGTTAGCTCATATTCAGAGAATCGGCAAATAATGCTAACGGTAAACGGTGACTTACTTGCTTCAAGGCGATCTCTTGTCTTTGACTGAGAAGTGCTGACGGAGCTGCAGGCTGATCGGCCAAAGATGCCGATGGAACTACAGGTTGATCGGCTGAGATTGCCGATGGAACGATATCAACTGAAAGAAGACAAGAGGAGTTATGAGACTAAATGAGAATAAGTTCATCGGCAGCGGTATTGTCAAAGTATGTTACCTGGAGGAGGAACAATGGTTGTCTGAATCGGGAGAACCGCCGATGGTATAATTGGACCCACCGGGCCAGTTGTTTGTTCACCCACATCAGCTGATGTACCTTCTGTTTGAGGTCCTTCCTGCTGGGGTTCTTCTATCTGTGGTGCTTCCTGCATAGGTTGGGGAGACGGTGCTTGCTGTGGCTGGGCTTCTGGAGAAGAAGGAGAAGACTCCACCGGAATTGGAGACACCGGAGGAGGAGGGGGAGTTGCTACCTTCTGGCGCTTTGTTCCAGTCTTAGCACCTGTGGTGCCTTTTCTCTTTGGTTGGCTAGACTGGGGGGCATCGGCACTTTCACGCCTGGCTTTCGCCGATACGCCGGTTTGCTGCAATAACGAACAAGAGTTTATAAGCATAAATATAGCCGATGTAAAGATATTCAGCGTAAAAGAAAAGGATTTGACAAATTGCCTTGAAAGCCCGCGCCAGGGTGGGAGCAGCTACCGTTGGTGATGTCTGGGTTCTCCTGGTGGTGACTTTCCTGAGGCGCACACCCCGATGCACGATGGAAGCTAGAGTGGGAGCATTGTAGCCGATCGAGGAAATCGGGCCTGATGGAAACAAGTCAATCGACTTGCCACTCCTGCTAACCGATGGAGGGATGTTGTCAACCTGCAAAAGGAACATAAGGGTAACCTACCTATGGAAGTAATATTGAGAAAATAGAACATCGGTATAAGATACTTACAGTGTCATCGGGAACTTCGTATTCGGAGTCGATCATGCCGCGGTATGAAAGGGCCGATCTGCAAAATAGATGCTCTTTCCATTCTGCCCACCATAACTTGTATGCCTGAGTGATAAAAGCAGCCGGAACCCATTCTGACAGATCTACATCTGTATCGGCGTTTGGTGGTAGTTGGGCTACTCGAGTCCACTCAAGAAGGTTGTTGATGGTTTCTCTGGGTTTTATCACATCGGCATAAGGAAGTGCAATCGGCAGCTGGCCGAAAGCTAACTGGCGAGCTAATGCCGATGGATTGTAAAATTCATAAGTCTGAGGAGAGGTTTTTGTGCTACCGAAGAAGTTCACTGGAATGATTCTGGGAGTCACAATTGCCATCATCACCTCATTATCCCTGTCGAGAGCTTCATCAAATGGGTTGAAGCTCAGAGGGAGCATGTTATCTGGATCATCATAAGCCAACCATGGTCGTTCATCTCTGGCTAAACCCTCATACAGAGTCTGGAAGAGTCGGCCGATCTGATCTGGATTACCCCCTGAACTAGGCAGAACTATGACAGCTTCGCCAAAGTTCAAGGGGGCGCGTGTTGCCGATTCCTCTTCACCCAATACATGGTTTTCAGCTATATCTCTTGGGAAACGCTGTGTGAACAGGTTGAAGTTGAGACGCTTGTGCAGATGCAGATTGAGCCACATGTTGACAAACCACCAGGGGCCTCCCAAGTTGCCAGTGGATTGGCCGAGCAGAAGTTTCTGGGCTACTTGATGGAGAAGGTGGTAGGCAGCGCCAAGCAAGTATCGGCCGAGAGGGAATCGGCCACCGTTAGCCAATCTTTCTGCTGCCGATAGGTAGACAGAAGTCGGTCCTGCCGATCGACCACAGAATACAAATTTGTCCAGCCACATGTTCAGGAAAGTGGTTTGTTCCTTTATGGTGATAGGCCCCTTCCTACGATACTTCTGGATGTATCCTGACCAACCGCCGATAGAGCGAGTCTCCACTTTGGCACTGGAGCGGTATCAAAGAAGTGGGTGCTATCGGCAGAAGACACATCTAGACCAGTGAGCATAGCTACATCGGCAAGAGTGGGAGAAGCAGGGCCGTGGCCAAAGACAAAAGCATTGAGGGTATCTGACTAAAAGTAAGACGCAGCTATCAACAACGACTCGTTCCTGTGCATATCGGCAATAGATAGCCTGATGCATTGATCTAGCTTCCTCTCACCCCACTGAACTTCATTAGAATTGCTGACCCTCAAGAACCAGTCTTTCCACCCTACAGTTGGGCTGGGCCAAGAGCGGAAGGTGTCTTTCCACACATCTAAGGAAAAATTTTCGGCTCTGAAGGGGATCCTGTTGGTTTCTGCGTTGATAAGGTCAGTTGGATCTGGGTCCCCTAGAGGGCCGAGGCATTGAAGGTGTGGTTGATCGGTGGGGATGACAATTTTGTTGGACAATTCCTAGTGATTTTGGGCGTAAAGGAAACACAAAAGAAAAAGGAAGAAGGAAGATATTCAGTAAAATGAATTGCAAATGAACAGGGATACGAAGAAAAATACAGGGGACGGGGTGGAGATTTGACCTCAGGGACGACGAAGCCAACGGCCATCTTGCTGCGAAGAAAGCGTTTGAGGGCGCCGAAGTTGATGAGAAGGAGTATTTGTCGGAGACCTTGGGAGTTTTTGATGGCGCCGCCGCTGGAAAAGTAAAGTTGGGTAGTAGAATGGTGTGATGGGGAAGGAGTACCCGAGAAGGAACTATTTATAGGAAAAAATGGGCAAGGGCAAATCCGACTTATCTCTTTGCCGCATCCAAGAAATCCGAGGGTACTCAGGTGGATATGATAACTGTTCGCACGGTAATCCAGGGATTGTGCAGGTGATTTGACGGGAAGCGGTCATTATCTGAAGATATTTTACTGTGCGAGATCTCCTGGTCGGTCCATCGGCAATATTCTATAACGGTCATATTGCTGATGGGCGGATAGAGGGGAAGTAACCGTTTGTGCGAATATCCTGGTCAGAACATCGACAGATCTTTGTAACGGTATTGTTGCCGATGTACGGCTGAGAAGAAATGCCCGTTTAGGAAGTTGGGGATTTTGAGGAATCTGCGGAGGAATAGGATCAGAGTTGTTCAGATTGAGGTTGTCGGTTACCAGATCAGGAGCATTAATTGCGGGAAAAGGCATCATTACTGCAGAGAATTTCAGAGCATTAATAGTTTTATACTCCGAAACTGGGGGGCATGTGTGGACACCGTTTTTGGGCACGTGTCTAGGATGGCAGGATAAGGTGGCAGTACGATGTTTACAAGGTGAGTTGCCGATGAGGATGGTTGCCGATGAGGGAGAAGTTGAACGTGACTAAGTCTACAGGCAGTGATATTGTGTCGATGGCTAGATAAGAAAGTCTGCCGATGACTATGGCAAAGGGTCTGCCGATGATGCAAAGAGGGAGTCCGGAAGCTGCCGGTCGTTTGTGTGGAGGAGTTTCGGTTTGTCACGAGGGATAGTTTTGTTATTTCCTTAATTGTTTACATTGTTTTGTATACGGATTCCGTGTAGTTTGGAATGCGAATTCTAATCATGTCTGGTTGTAGCTCTTTGAGCAGGGTATAAATATAGACCCTAGGGCCTTGTAATGAGACATCTATAAATCAATCAAACACACGTTTTTACTCATATTCCAGCATCTACTTTTCGACGACGTCGTCATACTTTTTCCCTTTTATTACGAGTTCTTAGGAATTCGTCGACTTAAGCTCGGCATGTTCTCAAGTTCCGCGTCAGTACCTCTTAGCCGTGACATCCGGGCGCATCGCTGTTGTCAGGACTAAAGTATTCGAGTTATCACCTTTGCCGATAGTAAGGTCAAATCGGCTGGCACGCCTTAACGTTTGAATCGGGTATTAGCCCTTTGTGTTTGCAGATCAGTTTTGCATCAACATCACTAATGTTAAAATAAATCTCACAAAGTAGCGCGTGGACCTCTTGTTGTAGCTTCTTTGCACGACTACGTGTAATCGGTCCATCGATGACTTGGGCTGGTGTCAGTGTAGGTGAAACTTGAGTGAATGTAGCTTGACTTAGAGCTTGTGACATCTTGCTTGGTGGCGTGGTCATATCAGCTGATGAGCCTGATCGACTGGTCCCGCTTAGACGGTCCTGGAGTGGTCGGGAATTTCCTCGTGCACCGAGTAATGCCCTGCCAGAGGAGGGTGCACTCAGCGTACGAGTACGCGGGAAGCCAGGACCCGACTGGGATGCACCGAGATGGTTTGGAGAAGCCAGAAGTCCAACAGCTGATGAATGAGTTATTCAACCGAACTGATGATAACTTCGTTCGGAGTGATGACCGGATGCACGCCTTCAAGCTGGGACGACCAGCCCCTATGGTAAATGAGTACCTTTGTTTATTCGTACAGCTACATGGATATTATAGTCTCTTGGCTGATGACTTGTCGTTTGTTCTATTGCAGATAGGAGACATTGACCGGTGCTCGGTGTACGTATCGCTGGCACCTGGTACCCATCGGAGGGCGGTGCTGCTCGGTGTCCTCGATACACCAGCAGTGAAGAAGAATAGAACCGCCCCGCACCGACCACTGAAGATAGGGTGGCGGGGAAGAGGTCGATGGCTGTGGAGCCATCCCAAATGGAAGCAATGCCGGCGGAGACCAGCCAGGCCCCAAAGTGTCGCCGACTTGTGAGGATCGCCGACGACGAGAACGAAGAAGACGCTTCTGCTCCGTCGCTGGTCCGAAGGCCGCGCAGCCGCCCTGACGTTGCGCCGATCGACGTTGGTCGGGCAACCAACGACCCTCCTGCCCCGCACACCGAGCCGATACGACTTGGTGTGGCAGAAGCGGTGGCGGCGGCTGGGAGGACCAGGAGAAGGTTCTTCGCGGCGACGCACAGGGGCTCCAACCTATGAGTTCCAAAATATGTCTT
The DNA here is from genome assembly GCF_000003195.3 of Sorghum bicolor. Classification (NCBI taxonomy): domain Eukaryota; kingdom Viridiplantae; phylum Streptophyta; class Magnoliopsida; order Poales; family Poaceae; genus Sorghum; species Sorghum bicolor. The sequence goes on along the minus strand of NC_012877.2, from coordinate 36,751,935 downwards.
CTGCACTTTCTTTGTTTGTTTTTTTACGTGGCATAACAATGTTATTGTTATTTGCATTGGCTCTTTCTTGCTAATGCAGCCTCGGATGTTGATCCGAGCAATATTGGCGGCCTCGGGACAACCGAGCTGGCCGCTGCCGACAAAGATGCCGCCGAGCAGACTGCTCGCGGGCGGCCTATGGAACAGACCACGGTTGTGTCCGTGGCAGAGACCACTGAGGAGGACCCGGCTCAAGGCAAGACTGGGGCGAGTACCCCGACAAGGGGCGACGAGGACGCAAGGACGCCTCCCCCGAGCAGCGTCGCAGAGGAGGGAGACAGAGTCCCGACTCCCCCTCCAGCTGAAGGAGAGAGGGGCCCAGCTCCAGCCCCAGCAGAGGCTTCTACACCGGAGGGCTCCCATGGCCGGGGTAAGGGTCCTTTGATACCCGTTACCACGGCTGTGGGGAGCGCGGAGGGCGAGGAGGCCCAGGTGGCCTCCGATGATGAAGTGGAGGAGATCCAGGGGCGATCCCATGATGGTCGCCAACATGTTTACGTGTGGCGCCAGCGTGGGGATCACTGGCCAGCCACGAGGAGCTCGCCGAGACCGAGGAGGCGGTGAGGGTAGAGCGCGCTGCCAAGTGGTTCATTGATGAAGTCAAGGTAAGTGGTCTTATATTCTGCCAGAGTGTGCTTACATTGCGGCTTGTTCATTGTGCAATATGTATAATTCTTACAAGGCGCAATGAAAACAGCAAAGTACCGGAAAAGGTGCTTTGACCAGATTGAAGGCATAGTTGCCGAGAACAAGGCCTTCACCGCAGAGGTGGATCGCCTCCGGTTGGAGGCCGAGAGGGAAGCGGCCGAGAAGGTGGCTCAGGAGGAGCGCCTCCTGGATCTGAATCGGTGATTAGCCGATAAGGATTGCGAGAAGAAGGGTGAGGCGAATGTTCCGAGCAGTTGTAGTTAACTGTGTGGTCGGTTTTGATAACCAGTAATTGTTGCTTCAGGTCTAGAGGAGGAGATCGGGCACCTCCGAGCAGAGAGGGATTGGCTCGACCAGGAGTGTGCCGGTGCACTGGAGACCGGACGCAAGGCTGGGGAAGAGCTGAAGAACAAGAACCGAGATCTAGCTGGTAGGAGCCGTTTCGCCCTTTTCGACCACACAGATTTCTTTTCCTCTTTGTTTAAATTGACTGTTTGTTTTGTTTTTCTTTTAAAACTCAATCGCAATGCTCAAAGTCAACACGAAGAAACACCTCGACGAGCTGGTCAAGGATCGGGACTCTTGGAAGACCAACTGTATCAAGATCTGGAATGGAGTAGCCTCGGTACTCGACCTGATGAGTCCCGAGCTCCCCGAAGACCAGCCCCGCGCGCCGAGGCTAACCCCAGTTGAAAAGGCGCAGTGGGGGCGGGGCTGGCTGCAGTAGTTTGTTTAGGACGCCGGGGAGTTTGCCGGAGCGCACGTCCTCAGCATGGTACGTGCCCACTACCCCTTGGTCGACTTGTCCCGGCTGGAGAGGGGATATCCCAAGGAGGTTGGTCTGAGGGAGGCCGATGACCTTCGTGTCGGCCTGCTCGACCTGTCGTCGACAGTGATCGGCGATATAAATCTCTACGGGACGTCAACTCCCCCGACCAGCCCGGATCAGAAAGGTCGGCCAGGGAGTTATCGGGGGCATCAATTGCTGGAGATGGGCGGTCGACGCCTGCGGTCTTGACCAGCCAGGCGCCGGTGGCCCCGACCCCTTCAGCGGGACAAGAAGACCGTGAGGGTGATCAGCCCGAGCAGTAGGTCTATAGAGTAGTCTGTAGGAGTAGACTAGGAACCGCCCAGAGGGATGTTTATTGTAAACTTTGAACATAAAGTTTGTAATAAAGTTTGATTTTTGAGGACCATGGTTTTGAGCGCTGTAAATGATTTTGTTTGAGTGATGTATCACTGAGTCATGTTGTTTGCCCTTTAGGGACTTGTCCTGGAAAGTGATTGTAGTGCTTGTCGAGTATTCTGCGTATGTAAAAGTATATGGCAAAAGAGGCAAAAATTATTATTGTTCATCAAAAAAGAATTACAAATGAAATGTACTAAAACTTAGGGATAGAAGCGGCGCAGTTTGTCTATGTGCCAGGAGTTGGGTAAGCGTGTTCCATCTGGGTACGCCAGTCTGTATGATGTTGGGCATGTGACTTCGGCGACCACAAAAGGTCCCTCCCAAGGTGTAGATAGCTTGTGCATCCCCTCCTGGCTTATTTTCCATTTGAGTACCAGATCACCGACCACGAAGGAACAGTCTTTGACGTTCCTGTTGTGGTATCGTCTAACGGCCTCGAGATACTTTGCTGTTCGAAGACAGGAAGTCAAGCGCCTTTCTTCGACGCAGTTGATTTCGAGCTCTCTGGTGAGGTCGTCCGAAGACTGGTCGAAGTGTTCGACTCTTGGAGATCCAAAGGCTATGTCTGAGGGAAGCACTGCCTCGGCCCCATAAACCATGAAATAGGGCGATACACCCGTGTTGCGGCTAGGCTGTGTTCGGAGACCCCAGACCACATCGGGTAACTCTTTCATCCATCGTCCTGGTGCCCTGTCATTTTCCGTGTACAGCCTTTTCTTTAGAGCATCAATAATCATTCTATTTGCTCGCTCGACTTGACCGTTGGCCCGCTGATGGGCTACCGACACGTACTTTATGACTGACCTTCCACTTGAGCCTCTTCACCTAGGATTATCATCGGGTGCTTCCATAATGGTTTCTGAGCCTATGGTGCATTATGCGCAAACCATGCACCAATCTTGCACCTAAGCTAACACTGTCTCCAAACAGATTGAAGCAAGATTCCATATGCCACACATGATCTAGGAGTTCTATCGGGTGCGTCCAATAGAACTCCTAGATGACGTGTGTCATATAGAATCTCACTTCGGTCTCTTTGGAGATAGTGTTAGTTTTGGTGCAAGATAGGTACACGGTAATAAGAACGAGGGTGTCCCGATCTTTTGGTGGAGATGGATAACTTCGATCTCTCTCGAGCACTTAATAAGAACGAGGGTGTCCCGATCTTTCGGTGGAGATGGATAACTTCGATCTCTCTGGAGCGACGTTCACGATTCGACTACAACCGTCCAAGGACGCTGAGCCTTAGTGATCGATACACCAATTCCAGCGGTTGATCACGATCTTGTTGATCACGACCAACCAAACCACTAGGGTAATTCCTGCACGCAATCGAAGAACATGAAAGAACAGATAGAACAGGCACTCAATTGCCAAATAATACAAGAAGGATCTGATATGAATCACGATAACAATATGGGGTTTTGAATCAAGTAGAACGGATGGTCTAGTCGAGACATGCGTCTACAAGGAAGTAGCAATGGCTAAACTTACAAAAAAACAAAACCCGCCTTCTGTCTCTGGCTGTAGAAGCCTTTATGTACAAGAGAGAGCAACCAGAGTGTGCGGTGCTAATCCCTCGACACACTAAAAACAAAAGAAAACAATAGTATCCATATCATGCATGCATGGAGTTTCTTATTGAATGAAGCTGTCCACAGAAAGGTTTCTAGAGTAACTCGACGATTGCGGCCGCCTCATTATAGATATGGACATTGGAGTGGATCCATGTGAAAATAGACTTCATAAGCTTTCCACCGTTTATTTGAACATCAAAATCGGTCACCGTATTTAGTCTTGGTGGCCACCACAAGTTGTGACCCTTCTGCAGTCCAAATTTAGCCCATCGCGAATATGCTTCCTTGCGGTTCCTCATTATTCTAGATAGTTGAGTTATCATGCATATGAATCTGAGGCGTGGATGTATTGATGGTGCTCATGTCCTCATGATCCTCCCCTTCTTGCATTTGAGTCGTCCTCGACTCAAGCTTGTCCTCTTCTATTGATGGTACTCATGTCCTCATCACACGGTTTGTGCCTAATCCACCATAGGCTAAGAAACTATTTTGGACGCACACGATAGTACTCCTTGGTGAAGAAGCTCAAGTGGAATCTTGGTTCTGTCTGTTTGGAGATAGTTCTAATCTTGATGCAGGATAGGTGAACGGTTTGCACGGAACATACCATATGCTCAGAAATCATTTTGGACACACTCGATGGAACTGTAGATGCAACCGATGGAACTACTAGATGAAGTGTATCATATGGAATCTCGCTTTAGTCCAATTGGAGATAGTATTAGTTTCAGTGCAATATAAGTGAAGTTTGTGCCCAGTGCACCATAGGCTCAGAAATCGTTGTGGAAGTTCCCGATGGTACTCCTAGATGAAGAGGCTCAAGTGAAAGTTCGGTTCGGTCTATTTGGAGATAGTGCAAATCTTGAAGAAAGGTAGGTGTACGGTTTGCTTGGAACGTACCATATTCTCAGAAATTAATTTGGACGCACCCGATAGAACTCCTAGATCATGTGTGTCATATGGAATCTCGCTTCAATCTGTTTGGAGACAGTGTTAGTTTAGGTGCAAGATTGGTGCATGGTATGCGCATAATGCACCATAGGCTCAGAAACCATTATGGAAGCACCCAATGATAATCCTAGGTGAAGAGGCTCAAGTGGAAGGTCAGTTTGATCTGTTTGGAGATAGTGCTAATATTGATGCAAGATAGGTGCACGGTTTGAATGGAACATACCATATGCTAAGAAATCCATTTGGACGCACCCCAATAGAACTCCTAGATGACATGTGTCATATGGAATCTCGCTTCGGTCTATTTGGAGACAAAGTTAGTATTGGTGCAAGATAGGTACACTATTTGCGCCTAATGCATCATAGGCTAAGAAACCATTTTGGATGCAACCGATGATACTCCTGGGTAAAGGGGCTCAAGTGGAAGCTCAATTTGCTTTTGTTTGGAGATAGTGCTAATCTAGATGCAAGATAGGTGCACGAATTGCATGGAACGTACCATATGCTTCGAAATATATTTGGAAGCACCCAATAGAACTCCTAGATAACATGTGTCATATAGAATCTCACTTCGGCCTCATTGTAGATAGTGTTAGTTTCAGTGCAAGATAGATACACGGTTTGTGCCTAATGCACCATAGGCTAAGAAACTATTTTGGACGCACACGATGGTACTCCTTGGTGAAGAGGTTCAAGTGGAATCTTGGTTCTGTCTGTTTGGAGATAGTTCTAATCCTGATGCAAGATAGGTGCACGGTTTGCATGGAACATACCATATGCTCAGAAATCATTTTGGACACACCCGATGGAACTGTAGATGCACCCAATGGAACTACTAGATGAAGTGTATCATATGGAATATCGCTTCGGTCCAGTTGGAGATATTATTAGTTTCGGTGCAAGATAGTTGCTTGGTTTGTGCCTAGTGCACCATTGGCTCAGAAATTGTTGTGGAAGTTCCCGATGATAGTCCTAGGTGAAGAGGCTGAAGTGAAAGCTCGGTTCGGTCTGTTTGGAGATAGTGCTAATCTTGATGAAAGATAGGTGTACAGTTTTGTAACATCCCTGATGTTACGGTTATTAAAAATGGATCATGTCATCATGAGCATTGCAAAGCATATTTGTTAAGCACATTGGCATGCATCAACTTAAAACAAGTTTATTTTTATTGCTTGAGCTTAGGGAGGTAGAGTGTGTTTATGTGGAATGTTGATGCTTGTGTGGTTGCTAAAATCCTAGGGTGGAAATCTTCCGAAAAGCTAAGGGGGGAAAACCCTGATTTCTGGATCCTAGATTTGCCCCCTTTTGCATAAGTCAAAAACTAAGCAAAATTTGAGGTTGAGTTCAAAAGCAAAGTTGTAGCTCTTGGCAAGATGTACAACTTTGGTGTTTTGAATTTTTGAAGTTTCAATACAAAATTCAAAGTAATTTTTAAAATACAGATTTCCAGAAAGTGTCCCCTTTTCCAACTTAAACCCCCAATTCAAAATCCATTTGGAATTTTGAAAAATGGTCAACATGAAAGTTGTAGAGCACAAAAAGTTGAGCAACTTTCATGTTGGGAGTTTTTCAAGTTGTTATACAAAATCAAAAGTAATTTTGGAAATTCTGTTTTGCCCCAATTCAAAAATTTGGAATTTCTTTGATTTGAGTTTGATTTTCAAACTGTTTTGGCCAAATTCACCCTGTTACACTCGAAATCAGCTCTGGTCACCTAAACATGATTTGTAGTTTATAAAATTTGGCACAACTTTTGTTTTGGTGGAAATTGGACTTTAGTTCAATTTTTGGCTGAAATTCGCAAGGGGACAAAAGGGGGAGGATAGGGGTTGCTACAGTGATCCGATAGGGATCACCGGCACCCTGTCCAGCGCAGCTGCCGCGCGAGCAGCGCCGCGCGCATGCGTGAGTGCACGCAGCTGCTTGCTGCCAGGGTCGCCAGGCGACGTGGATGCCCCGGACTTGCCTTCCCCCTCCACTTGAGCACCGACGTGGACGACGCCGTCCGTTTTCACTGACCACGGCCGGAGGAACTCGATCTCTCTCTCTCTGAAATCCACCGCACTCCGTTCCTTTCGAGCCAAATTGAGCACGCTGCCGTTTTCGCCACCTCCTTGCGGACCCAGAGCACCCCCGAGCTCACGCCCTAACCCCCTCAAACGCCAGAACTTCTCCTTCTTCTCTAAGTCCGGTCGGCGTCGCCGCCGTGGAACTCTCCACGTGGGCACGTTATTCCACTCGGTACCACACCTTATCAGCGATCGTTTCGCACTTCTCTTGTTTTCCCGATGCTCATGCGCTCGCTTCTTCTTCCTGGACGTGAGCAGGACCCTCGGGACGACTTCGCCGGAGCCGGAGCATCCGCCCGACTACACGGCTACCGTCGCCAAGCCTCTCTACTGCTTCTCCCGCCGTGGTGATGTGAGCACCATGATCCCCGCTCCTTCTCGGACCTCCCGGACCTACTGGTTCACGCTCTACCGAACCCTCGTGCCCGGTCCTCGGCGACCGACGCGGCCGTCCGCCGTTTGTGTGGTTGAGGTGGAAAGAGAGTGAGAGAGCGTCGGTGAGTGGCAGCCTTGGAGTCGTAGGGTTGACGCGGTGCTGGTGCGCACGCGCGCGGGGGCCCGGGAACTCTGTAACGATCGCCGGAGCGGCGGCAGCACCGCCGTGAGCGAGGAAGGCGAAGCTGACGAGCGGGACCCGCTCGTCAGCGACCATGCGGAGAAGGGGAGCGCGCGCGACGCCCGCGTGGGCCGCGTCCAAGCGGAGCGCGCGTGGGCCGAGCAGCCAGGCCGTCCGCGCAGTGCGGATGTGGGCCGAGCACGCGCATGGGCCGGCCTGCGGGCCAAGATCCAGGCCGCCTACTGCGCAAAGCTCTTTTTCTTTTTCCTTTTTATGCAATTTTTGCTGGATGTTCGAAATTATGTGATAAATTGTGTAGTGATCCAAAAATAGTGAAACTTTTTGTATAGGTTCCAGATAATATAAAGAGCATAGGAAAAATGTTAGAGTCTATTTCCTTGATAGTTTGCCTGTCCATAAAAATTGGCTTTTTAATTAATAAATAAAACTTCTAGGAATTTTAATAATTTATTTATATGTGTAAAAATCACCAAAATTGGTGGAGAGCCTCTGAATATTATTCCCTGGCTCCACACAAAATTTGGTGACATTTGGATAATGTTTGATTAAAATATTAATAAATCCTTATTTAGTACTTGAATAATAATTCCAAAATAATTAACTAGTGATTAGTTAAATCCTCATAATTAGGGTTGAGTGATTTTGGGATTGTGTGATGACCTGAGGTCATTAACCCTAATGACCTTTGGCGTTTAATTATTGTTTAGCCTTAATGTTTAATTACTGTCATTAATAAGTAATTAAGAATTAATTTAAGTAAATAAGGGTAATAGTTAATTAATTTAAGATAAGTATGAATTAAATAAAGTCTTAATTTACTGATGCAACCTCTTGGGTAAAGACACTAAGTTGTTAAACAACTTTATTTATTAATTATTCTGTATTGCATCAAGAAGGCGAGTTGTACTCGATTTGGTCCTTCTTGCATATCTGTCATACGCATATCATGAGCATTCATCATTTTGCGTATAGTGTCCGTGACCGAAGGAGCGCCCGTTGAACCGAACCCCGAGGTCGGTGCTCCGTTCGAGGAAGTCGGATCCGAGACTTGGGAAGTCTCCGAGGGTCCCTCTCTGCCCTGCAACCAAGGCAAGCCCCGGATGCATTAACCCCTCCTTGGATGTTTTAAATCTTTTATCACTTATAAATTGAATATGCTGCATTAGGTAGTTGAGAATTGGGTTAACCTACTTGCTGCATTTACTACCTTGATATCTGTATCCTGCCCTTGACACCTGTTTTATTTTAAAAAGTGCGTAGCAATGCTTAGCCCTGCTACTAGATAGGTTTTTAAACAAGAAAGTTTGAAGGGTTGTTGTGGGATACACTTACTATCAATGATGTTTCAATTTGAGACCGGTCGGTGGACTTGCTTTAAGAATGGAGTCTTAAAGTAGTGTCTCCAACTGTGTCGGTTAAGGACCGGTCCGTTGATGGCCTGCTGGGTTGAGAATTTATAGTACTAGCCACTTGCCTCCGGTAAGCCCAGTCTTGTGATCCCTCGACGCGAACAGCTACTCGCGCACTGGGAGTGGAAAGATGGCGAGAGTAGTGTGTACCCACCTTACGGATCTGAGATGACCGGAAAACATCTAGATCGGCTGTAGGATGGTGGAGTACTGTGCTCTCGGGTGCCGCGAACCTGGTCAGATTTGGGGAGAGCTTGACTTGGGTTGATATATGCAAGATTTGGTTCTACATATGTCGGGTGGTTAGGAACTCCAGCTGGATTGCTAAGCGATTCGAATCGTCGTTGCTCCCCGATTGGGAGACTCAATTCCTTCGACCCTCATCGTAGTTAAATATGCAACTAAGTGATATAATGAGAAAGGGGAAAATGTCTCATGAGGTTCGGATCCCAATTCCCGGACTCATAGCGACATGAAGCTATGACCATCGATAAATAATACTTAATGATAGGACTAGGAACTCACGGATTCGTCTGTGGAGAAACAACTAGTTAGACTATCCTCGAATTCTTCTGCCTCTGCGAGGGAGAAATTCAGGATAAAACTTGAAAATAAGGATGCACTACTAGTAAGCTTTTACGCAAAACACTTTGGCTCCTTGCTCAGCCACCCCTTGTCTACCCTAAGCCTGCATCCCTAAATTCTCCTCTTTTCCCGTCGGATAAGTCTTGTTGAGTACTCCCGTACTCAGGGTTTCAATACCCCTGTTGCAGGTGAAGCGCAGGAGCCGACTTGTTTCGGACCCTGCTGTGTGACCGTCGTCGAGGTTGACGACGAAGAAGAGTAAACGTGACCCATGGGCAGGGTCTGTAAATTTGTACTCTCTGTATTAAAGTTTAAGTTGCTCCGCTGGACCAGGCTTGTAATAACACTCTACTATTTGGAAGAACTCCTTTTGTAAATTAAGTTATGTAATACTTCCGCTGTTTCACTCTGAAATATTATTTTGGTCTTGTGTTGTTGAGTTACTGCTTTATCTTCGCAACGAATGATCCTGGTGTTAAGGTGGCCACTTGCTATCCTGTAAGGGCGAGAAGAAACAGTTCTCGTTGTTTGACCATTACCAGTGGTCAGGACGAGCCAACTTGGTACGCCACAGATAGCAGTGGAATGAGCGCCCAGCAATGCTCATCGGACTTCTAAAGTGGGAGGACTCCCGGCATCACCGTCAGAGGTCCTTAGGACAATGGCAGGTGTCGGTGGGCCCAAACACTTAGGAGGTTCTGCCACAGCTGGTATCAGAGCATTCGTTGCTAAGATGATTGCTGGACCTTTTGAAAAACTTCAAAAAAAAATTCGTTTGGAACCAATACTATGAATTTGCTTATTTTGAGTCCAAGTGCTTAGTCCTAACCTACCCCTGTCTATAGGTTTTCTTAGAATTTTTTTGAAGTGGTTTGGAGGAGCAACCTAAGGTATTACCCTATGTTGTAAAAGTTTAAAGTAATATCGTTACGAATTGTTAGTAGGAATCGTAGGTTCGTGCATGCATCATGATATATTAACTGGTTAAGTTCCTTCCTCCTTGTTTGGGTTGGGTGAATAGAATCAGTCCTATTCTTGCTAACCTTTAAGGTCTCCCTTACTAATCTAAACTCACCCTCTACAGGATGGCTCGTCAGAAGCAGACCCCGCGTAAGCGGACTGGTCCAAAAGGAGTTCCCCGACATCAGCTAGCTCCACGCAGTGATCAAGCCAGTAGTAGCCGTTCACCGCCTCAGCAGGAGGTGGACAGGTTGTCCGCCGAGTTGACTGAGGTGATGAGAGAGAGAATGTACAATGTTATGGAGATTGGCAAACTTAAAGCTCAACTGGCCAAAGAAAAACAAGCTACAGAAAATTGTGAAGCTATGTTGTCTCGGATGGTGGAGGAGCGGAATGCAGCCATTGCCCGAGAGGAAGAAGCTAGGAGCACCCATAGGCATGAGCTAACTAGGATGAACGCAAAGTTGGGCAAGGCCAAGTATCTTAAGGATTTGTATGTGAAGATGGCGGCCACGGTCACCGCACAACGGGATGTCGCGTGGCAACGAGAGGACCAGCTCCAGCTGGAGAAACTGGAGCTGGCACATCACTTGGATACAGTTAATGACCTGGCTATGCAATATCGTGATATTGCATTTGATCTGTATCATCAACTCCACCCACCTCCCGGCGAAGGAGAAATGGATACGGATGGCGAGTTGGCAGATGATGGAGAGCCCGATCCAGGCCTCAGTGATGAAGAGGAGTCCGACCCCGATGACCACAACCCAGGGGGTAATCAAGATGATGGCAATGACGACCCGGGCTACAGCTCTGGCCACACCGATTAGTTCGGTGAAACCGAGGGCAACGTCGTTGTAGGGGTCTTAGCTTGCCGTAGTGGGGTTCGGGTTTGTAATATAGGTTCTCTTTTGGTTTGAAAAGTTGTACTTGTTTACTCTTGGTGTGTATCTAACTAATGTTTAATAAGTGAATGTAAGATATGTTCTGTGTTATGAATTTTACGTGATAACAGGTATCCACGATTCTTGTAACAGATGCCGATGCGTACTCGCGGATCCGATGGAGCTGGGACATCCCAGGGAGGGGATGATATCCCCAATCCTCCACCTGCTCCACCTTCTTTGGCTGACGCCATTGCTGTCTTGCTAAGTGCCACAACTGACAACGCTCGCTTGCTGCGCGAGCTAGCACAGCGTCAAACACACTCTGCTCCAAACATCAGAGCATCGCGCAACGGGGACGGAGAGGCTCGGTATGTGGATTTTACCGAGACCAGGCCCCCGGTGTTCACTAAGGCCGATGAGCCTTTAGAAGCGGATGACTGGCTCCGAACTATGGAGCATAAGTTCAGTTTAATTCAGTGTTCAGAAACTCAGAAACCCTTATTTGCAGCTCAGCAGCTTCGGGGAGCTGCAGGTGCCTGGTGGGAGAATTTCTTAGCTATTCAAGCTCCCGGACACCAAGTTACCTGGACCGAGTTTAGGGACGCGTTCCGCGCCCACTACATCCCCGAAGGGCTCATGGCCATGAAGGCCGAAGAGTTTCTCGCCTTGCAGCAAGGCGATAAGAGTGTTATGGAATACGTGGCAAGGTTTAATCATCTCTCTCAATATGCCACGGATTATGTGAACACAGACAGGAAGAAGAAAGCCTGTTTCATGCGTGGTC
>NC_012877.2:36735472-36738997 GCF_000003195.3 Sorghum bicolor | reverse complement strand
TCAAAAGTCAAACAAAATTTGTTTGGGTCACCCCAATGTGAGCAAGCTTTTCAGTGCTCTGAAAAGGTTGTTGACAACTGCACCTGTCTTAGCCCAGCCAGATATTGAAAAACCCTTTGATGTATATTGTGATGCATCAGGAATAGGGTTAGGCTGTGTGCTGATGCAGGAGGGTCGCGTAATTGCATATGCTTCCAGACAACTCAAACCTCATGAAGAGAATTACCCGACCCATGATCTCGAACTAGCCGCCGTGGTACATGCATTGAAGATCTGGCGTCATTATTTGTTGGGGAACACATGTCATCTATATACAGATCACAAAAGCTTGAAGTATATCTTTACTCAAGCCGAGCTTAATATGCGCCAGCGAAGGTGGCTAGAACTAATTAAAGATTACGACCTTGAGGTGCATTATCACCCTGGCAAGGCAAATGTAGTAGCGGATGCCCTCAGTCGTAAGGCTCACTGTAATTGCTTAACAGTGACGCCTAGGGATATAACTTTGTGCCAAGAACTAGAGAACTTGGGAATAGAAATGATTTCCCAAGGAAGCCTTTCCAATTTAAAGATTGATTTCAATCTCGAGGCTCAAATCATACAGGCACAAAAAGGAAACAAAGGCATGAGACATCTTAAAGAGAAGATTTCTAATAGAGCACTCACAGACTTTAAGGTGGATGAGGCGGGCGTAATCTGGTTCAAGAACCGGTTAGTGGTCCCAAAGGTATCTGAGCTACGTCAGCAAATCCTGGATGAAGCTCATACCACGAGGTATTCTATTCATCCGGGAAGCAATAAAATGTATCAGGACCTGAAGCAAAGGTTTTGGTGGACAAAAATGAAGATAGAAATAGCTCGCTATGTGGCCCAATGTGACACCTGTCGAAAGGTCAAAGCCATTCATCTCAAATCCGCTGGGGAGTTGCAACCTTTGCCTATCCCCGCATGGAAATGGGATGACATAAGTATGGATTTCATAGTAGGATTGCCCAAGACGGCCAAGGGCTTTGATTCCATTTGGGTCATAGTAGATCGTCTCACCAAAACAGCACATTTTCTGCCGGTAAAGCTATTATATCCTGCCTCCACCTATGCTAAGATTTATTTCGACCGTATCCTAAGTCTGCATGGAGTGCCAAAGACAATAGTGTCAGATAGAGGCACACAATTTGTCTCCCAGTTCTGGAAATGTTTACATGAGTCCTTGGGCACTAAGCTTTTATACAGCACAGCCTACCACCCTCAAACCGGTGGGCAAACTGAAAGGGTGAATCAAACCCTAGAAGATCTATTAAGATCTTGTGCCCTGAATTTTCCAGATAAGTGGGATGACTGCTTGCCTCTAGCAGAATTTTCCTACAATAATAGCTATCAAGAGAGTATCAAAATGGCTCCCTTTGAGGCACTGTATGGTCGCCGATGTCGAACTCCGTTACACTGGTCAGAACCTGGAGAAAGATGGTTCTTCGGAGTTGACTTAGTGAAAGAGACTGAGAACAAAGTGAAACAAATCCAAAATAACTTGAGAGTTGCTCAGTCCCGACAGAAAAGTTACGCTGATAAAAGACGTCGACCATTAAAGTTCACCAAAGGTGATCATGTGTATTTAAAAGTATCCCCAATGAAAGGAGTAAATCGTTTTGGTGTTAAAGGCAAGTTAGCGCCTCGTTACATTGGTCCATTTCCAATTATTGACCGATGTGGGCAGGTCGCTTACCGCCTTAAACTGCCCGAACGATTATCCGGGGTACATAATGTGTTCCATGTGTCTCAACTGAAAAAGTGTCTTCGGGTACCAGACCGAGTTCAAGATATTGAAGATGTAAAGCTTGAACCAGATCTAACTTATTCGGAATATCCTATCCGAGTACTGGATCAAAAAGATAGAGTTACTCGAAGAACAACCACCAAATGGTATAAGGTACAATGGAGCCAGCACTCTGAAGAAGAAGCCACCTGGGAATCTGAGGATTACTTGCTAGAGAATTTTCCTGAATTCCATGCTTCTCTTCAGGACAATAGATGATAACCAGAGAGTGTACTCTAGTGAAGGAAAAGAGTCACCAAAGCCATGTACTTAATGTACATATATGCTTATAATGAAATATTTTCCCCAACTCCTTGTCTTATGGAAAAGTTGAAGATGAAAGAGTTTTGACAAATTTCCTTTTCCATTACTTACCCTAAGGTTTTAAATCTCGGGGACGAGATTTCTTTAAGGGGGAAGGGCTGTAACATCCCTGATGTTACGGTTATTAAAAATGGATCATGTCATCATGAGCATTGCAAAGCATATTTGTTAAGCACATTGGCATGCATCAACTTAAAACAAGTTTATTTTTATTGCTTGAGCTTAGGGAGGTAGAGTGTGTTTATGTGGAATGTTGATGCTTGTGTGGTTGCTAAAATCCTAGGGTGGAAATCTTCCGAAAAGCTAAGGGGGGAAAACCCTGATTTCTGGATCCTAGATTTGCCCCCTTTTGCATAAGTCAAAAACTAAGCAAAATTTGAGGTTGAGTTCAAAAGCAAAGTTGTAGCTCTTGGCAAGATGTACAACTTTGGTGTTTTGAATTTTTGAAGTTTCAATACAAAATTCAAAGTAATTTTTAAAATACAGATTTCCAGAAAGTGTCCCCATTTCCAACTTAAACCCCCAATTCAAAATCCATTTGGAATTTTGAAAAATGGTCAACATGAAAGTTGTAGAGCACAAAAAGTTGAGCAACTTTCATGTTGGGAGTTTTTCAAGTTGTTATACAAAATCAAAAGTAATTTTGGAAATTCTGTTTTGCCCCAATTCAAAAATTTGGAATTTCTTTGATTTGAGTTTGATTTTCAAACTGTTTTGGCCAAATTCACCCTGTTACACTCGAAATCAGCTCTGGTCACCTAAACATGATTTGTAGTTTATAAAATTTGGCACAACTTTTGTTTTGGTGGAAATTGGACTTTAGTTCAATTTTTGGCTGAAATTCGCAAGGGGACAAAAGGGGGAGGATAGGGGTTGCTACAGTGATCCGATAGGGATCACCGGCACCCTGTCCAGCGCAGCTGCCGCGCGAGCAGCGCCGCGCGCATGCGTGAGTGCACGCAGCTGCTTGCTGCCAGGGTCGCCAGGCGACGTGGATGCCCCGGACTTGCCTTCCCCCTCCACTTGAGCACCGACGTGGACGACGCCGTCCGTTTTCACTGACCACGGCCGGAGGAACTCGATCTCTCTCTCTCTGAAATCCACCGCACTCCGTTCCTTTCGAGCCAAATTGAGCACGCTGCCGTTTTCGCCACCTCCTTGCGGACCCAGAGCACCCCCGAGCTCACGCCCTAACCCCCTCAAACGCCAGAACTTCTCCTTCTTCTCTAAGTCCGGTCGGCGTCGCCGCCGCGGAGCTCTTCCCGTGGCCACGGTGTTCCAGTGAGTATCACACCCCGCTGGCGACTGTTTCAAGTTCCTTCCGTGCCCTGGTTGCTCATGCTCTCGCTCCTTCTCCTTGATGTGAGCAGGTCGCCGGACAAGCTGCCGGG
>NC_012877.2:36718522-36734411 GCF_000003195.3 Sorghum bicolor | reverse complement strand
GGGGTAAAGACACTAAGTTGTTAAACAACTTTATTTATTAATTATTCTGTATTGCATCAAGAAGGCGAGTTGTACTCGATTTGGTCCTTCTTGCATATCTGTCATACGCATATCATGAGCATTCATCATTTTGCGTATAGTGTCCGTGACCGAAGGAGCGCCCGTTGAACCGAACCCCGAGGTCGGTGCTCCGTTCGAGGAAGTCGGATCCGAGACTTGGGAAGTCTCCGAGGGTCCCTCTCTGCCCTGCAACCAAGGCAAGCCCCGGATGCATTAACCCCTCCTTGGATGTTTTAAATCTTTTATCACTTATAAATTGAATATGCTGCATTAGGTAGTTGAGAATTGGGTTAACCTACTTGCTGCATTTACTACCTTGATATCTGTATCCTGCCCTTGACACCTGTTTTATTTTAAAAAGTGCGTAGCAATGCTTAGCCCTGCTACTAGATAGGTTTTTAAACAAGAAAGTTTGAAGGGTTGTTGTGGGATACACTTACTATCAATGATGTTTCAATTTGAGACCGGTCGGTGGACTTGCTTTAAGAATGGAGTCTTAAAGTAGTGTCTCCAACTGTGTCGGTTAAGGACCGGTCCGTTGATGGCCTGCTGGGTTGAGAATTTATAGTACTAGCCACTTGCCTCCGGTAAGCCCAGTCTTGTGATCCCTCGACGCGAACAGCTACTCGCGCACTGGGAGTGGAAAGATGGCGAGAGTAGTGTGTACCCACCTTACGGATCTGAGATGACCGGAAAACATCTAGATCGGCTGTAGGATGGTGGAGTACTGTGCTCTCGGGTGCCGCGAACCTGGTCAGATTTGGGGAGAGCTTGACTTGGGTTGATATATGCAAGATTTGGTTCTACATATGTCGGGTGGTTAGGAACTCCAGCTGGATTGCTAAGCGATTCGAATCGTCGTTGCTCCCCGATTGGGAGACTCAATTCCTTCGACCCTCATCGTAGTTAAATATGCAACTAAGTGATATAATGAGAAAGGGGAAAATGTCTCATGAGGTTCGGATCCCAATTCCCGGACTCATAGCGACATGAAGCTATGACCATCGATAAATAATACTTAATGATAGGACTAGGAACTCACGGATTCGTCTGTGGGGAAACAACTAGTTAGACTATCCTCGAATTCTTCTGCCTCTGCGAGGGAGAAATTCAGGATAAAACTTGAAAATAAGGATGCACTACTAGTAAGCTTTTACGCAAAACACTTTGGCTCCTTGCTCAGCCACCCCTTGTCTACCCTAAGCCTGCATCCCTAAATTCTCCTCTTTTCCCGTCGGATAAGTCTTGTTGAGTACTCCCGTACTCAGGGTTTCAATACCCCTGTTGCAGGTGAAGCGCAGGAGCCGACTTGTTTCGGACCCTGCTGTGTGACCGTCGTCGAGGTTGACGACGAAGAAGAGTAAACGTGACCCATGGGCAGGGTCTGTAAATTTGTACTCTCTGTATTAAAGTTTAAGTTGCTCCGCTGGACCAGGCTTGTAATAACACTCTACTATTTGGAAGAACTCCTTTTGTAAATTAAGTTATGTAATACTTCCGCTGTTTCACTCTGAAATATTATTTTGGTCTTGTGTTGTTGAGTTACTGCTTTATCTTCGCAACGAATGATCCTGGTGTTAAGGTGGCCACTTGCTATCCTGTAAGGGCGAGAAGAAACAGTTCTCGTTGTTTGACCATTACCAGTGGTCAGGACGAGCCAACTTGGTACGCCACAGATAGCAGTGGAATGAGCGCCCAGCAATGCTCATCGGACTTCTAAAGTGGGAGGACTCCCGGCATCACCGTCAGAGGTCCTTAGGACAATGGCAGGTGTCGGTGGGCCCAAACACTTAGGAGGTTCTGCCACAAGTTTGCATCGAACATACCATATTCTCAGAAATCAATTTGGACACGCCCGATAGAACTCCTAGATCATGTCTGTCATATGGAATCTTGCTTCAATCTGTTTAGAGACAGTGTTAGTTTAGGTGCAAGATTTGTGCATGGTTTGTGCATAATTCACCATAGGCTCGAAAACCATCATGGAAGCACCCGATAATACTCCTAGGTGAAGAGGCTCAAGTGGAAGGTCGGTTCGATCTGTTTGGAGATAGTGCTAATCTTGATGCAAGATAGGTGCACGGTTTGCATAGAACATACCATATGCTAAGAAATCCATTTGGATGCATCCCAATAGAACTCCTAGGTGACATGTGTCATATGGAATCTCGCTTTGGTCTGTTTGGAGACAGAGTTAGTTTTGGTGCAAGATAGGTACACTGTTTGTGCCTAATGCATCATAGGCTAAGAAACCATTTTGGATGCACCCGATGATACTCCTGGGTAAAGGGGCTCAATTAGAAGCTCAGTTTGCTTTGTTTGGAGATAGTGCTAATCTTGATGCAAGATAGGTGCACAAATTGCATCGAACGTACCATATGCTTAGAAATATATTTGGAAGCACCCAATAGAACTCCTAGATGATGTGTGTCATATAGAATCTCACCTCGGTCTCTTTGGAGATAGTGTTAGTTTCGGTGCAAGATAAGTACACGTTTTGTGCCTAATGCACCATAGGCTAAGAAACTATTTTTGACGTACACGATGGTACTCCTTGGTTAAGAGGCTCATGTAGAATCTTGGTTCTGTCTGTTTGGAGATAGTTCTAATCTTGATGCAAGATAGGTGCATGGTTTGCATGGAATATACCATATGCTCAGAAATCAATTTGGACACACCCGATGGAACTGTAGATGCACCCGATGGAACTACTAGATGAAGGAATCTCGCTTCAGTCCAGTTGGAGATATTATTAGTTTCGGTGCAAGATAGGTGCATGGTTTGTGCCCAGTGCACCATAGGCTCAGAAACCGTTGTGGAAGTTCCCGATGATAGTCCTAGGTAAAGAGGCTCAAGTGAATGCTCGGTTCGGTCTGTTTGGAGATAGTGCTAATCTTGATGCAAGATAGGTGTACGGATTGCATGGAACGTACCATATTCTCAGAAATCAATTTGGACGCACCCGATAGAACTCCTAGATCATGTGTGTCATATGGAATCTCGCTACAATCTGTCTGGAGACAGTGTTAGATTAGGTGCAAGATTGGTGCATGGTTTGCGCATAATGCACCATAGGCTCAGAAACCATTATGGAAGCACCCGATGATAATCCTAGGTGAAGGGGCTCAACTGGAAGGTCGGTTCGATCTGTTTGGAGATAGTACTAATATTGATGCAAGATAGGTGCACGGTTTGCGTGAAACATACCATATGCTAAGAAATCCATTTGGAAGCACCCCAATAGAACTCCTAGATGACATGTGTCATATCGAATCTCGCTTTGGTCTGATTGGAGACATAGTTAGTTTTGGTGCAAGATAGGTACACAGTTTGCGCCTAATGCATCATAGGCTAAGAAACCATTTTGGATGCACCCGATGATACTCCTGGGTAAAGGGGTTCAAGTGGAAGCTCAGTTTGCTTTTGTTTGGAGATATTGCTAATCTTGATGCAAGATAAGTGCACGAATTGCATCGAACGTACTGTTGACGGTCCTTAAGTATCAAATTTAATTATCAAATAAACAAAGAAAAGGATCCAAATGAAATCAACATCTAGACTTTGGGTTTTATCTAACAGAATTCCACGAGTTTTGGTGTTTGTCTATTTCTGCAGGGGGTTATCAGGAAATAAGGAAGAAAGGCCCACATGTCAGGATTACATAGAGATATCAACGCACCGCGCAATTTTCTACCATCTAGAAGACTCCAGAAGCCATGAGACCGAAGCGGAGGCGAAACGGGGCCAGGACCTGGGCGCCCGCCCACCTGCCGAGCCCAATCAGGACTCTTTCTCTCGGGAGATCTCCA
Organism: Sorghum bicolor; assembly: GCF_000003195.3. NCBI lineage: Eukaryota > Viridiplantae > Streptophyta > Magnoliopsida > Poales > Poaceae > Sorghum > Sorghum bicolor. The sequence continues at coordinate 36,730,542 of NC_012877.2, read as the reverse complement.
CCGACCTATTGGATCCAGAATAACGTAGTACCACCTCGCCTACCGACCCAAAAACGCATAGAAGGGGAGGACTATATAAGGAGACCCCCCTAGCCCCTGGAGAAGACATGAAGAAATTATCATAGAGATTGAGGGGTGCCCTCGAAGGAAAACCTCTTCTCTAATTAATATTTCTTTTTAGGCTTAGCAACCAATGTAAGGTAGAAATAGATCTTCTAGTTTCTACTAGATTGAGAGAGATAGAGTGGAGGTGTAGATTGGAGGAAGCCCAGCCTGTCGGTGTCTACTCCAAGCTTGTACCTGCGGGATCAAATTCTCCTAACCCGAAGCTTGCTCCTAGGATTCTTCAGTATTTCGACTTCTAAATTCTAGTAAGTTCTTGTTTTATAGTTCTTATGGTTTATGAGTTTACTTTAATCTCTTCGCGTAGAGTTTAGAGTAATCATTGCTGGCGTAAACGTGGTGTTTAGGCTGGGGTACTCATAGATATTCCCTGACTAGCTGGACCGTGGTAGTAGTGAGGAACGTGACAATTCCGAGTTACCTTTGCAGATCACATCTCGTTAGCAGGAAGGATAGGGTTTATAGGTGCGGGTTGAACATCCTTTGTGGTGTCTAGATTCCGTTAGCCTCCCCATTAGAACAATAGATCATCCTTACCAAGGTTAGAAGGAGACTACGGTTGCAGTCTTCTCTATTTATCACTCACATCGAAAGACATTCTTTGTGCCTAAAGGGATAGTAGCAATAGATTTGGTTAGTCAGATGCACCTTTCTCCCAGTGGTAAAAATATAAATACGATAACTCTGGATAACCTCCCAGGTGAAATGCTCACCGATATTCGTGCGCTTGCGGATAATTTTCTAATTGCGTTACCAAATATCAACAAGCATTTCTGGCGCCGTTGCCGGGGAGAAAGACGGTTTGCTGAGATAACTTTGAGTCTTGCTATTATCATGTATTATACTTTTATACTTTTATTCTTTTATCTTTTTATTTTTATCTTTATGGATAACTCAAATTCCATACCTATTATTAAATTCTTTGCACCTTCGGAGACCAGCCATAGACCATGGGAGTCAACACGTCCTGCCCCTAATTATGATCTGTGTCTGGAGTTGATTGCAATAGGTCAAAACCAACCCTTTTCTATAGTTGACGTCCTATCTTTTAATCAAAAAGATAATGCACTTTTAGCTACACCTAGGGAATCTTTTAATTTTTCTATAAATTCTGGTTTAGACCTAGCCCTACAAGACCGTGTTTTTCCTAGATATTTTCACATTGGTCTTAATCATATACCCTTTGGTAGAGTCATTCTTTCTTTATCTATTAGTAAAGGAAGGTATGTCTTCATTTGTGGACATCATTCTTGCACTAGTCTTCATAGAAAAATCTTAGAGATAGAGAAGGAATCATCTCCCACACAAGGAAAGGAAGTTTCAATAGCCAATTCCCCAACATTTCAATTCCATGATTCGGCTATCCAACCCATCCTTAAGCTTAATAATTTCTTCTATGCTTTTTCTCTTGAACCTCCCGATAATTCTATGAATCTCTCTAGACATCCCATGCATAAGAAGGAGGATCGAGAAGAACAACATCAATGGCTAGAGGGCATTAAAAATCCATGTGCTATCACCATTGAATGGATAGATAAAACAAACTTGAGAGACAATTCTAGACGAATTTTAAGCATTCATGAAGAATCATCATTGGAGTTTAAGAATGAGAGAAACAACAGTGAGCATGGAAGTTATTTCATAAATACCTCACCCAGTCCTTGCTCATATAAAACATCTCTCCAATCAATTTGTCTCCCCATCCTTACCACATTTGAGATCTCCAACCCCCTCTTCCTCTTCATTTATAAAAACTTTAAAAGGGCGGTTGTCGATGTATATGTTTATAATAAATATTGCAGATCTCGTTGAGTTGATCTTGATATAGGTAGGTGTTGGAGGGGAAACCACTTCACCAACATAACTTGATGGTTTCCCAAGAACAAGCTTAGTGTCCTAAAACAAGCACTTATCAGATCATAACATGAACTTCTAATTCTTTGCAACATTGCCTTGTGTATTGAAAGATAATTGCAGAAATATTCCTTCGGGTATTCTTGTCACTAACCTTTCCAGGATTGGAGCAAGAAGATCGGATGAATGACAAGCACAGGGTATGTCCAACCAACCATCACACAACATTGAATTAAATTCATCCAAACTTGAATTTTGTAAAATTCAAGCTTGGGAGAGTACTTTACATAAAAACATCTTTTGCCATGTTGCTACGTTGGTTGTCCTTACCTTTGAGACATGGTCAATTTGTTAAATACTAATTACACTACTTCATCTCCACTTAAGTAGATCTCTATAAATGCTCTCATGCTACCTTTATTTGCTTTAGTATATGTCTAGGTTTGGAATAGTTTCATTTATCTCTTAATTAAGCATGGTGCTTAGTTTAGGAATGATGATCTTACTTCCAAGGGATTTTAAATTAAGCATGGTGCTTAGGTTAAAATGCCCTTCTAAATCAAATTAGACATGGTGTCTAGGTTGATTTTTAAGCCGATAGTATGCTATAGTAGATATGGGATATTTTGTTGGACTAACCCCTGCAGGAAAACTTTTAATATCAACCTGGGAAGTCCTGAGATAAACTCGCATTGGAGATGAAGAAAGTGACACGTGAAGTTTAACAATTTGCACAATAAAGACGTGGCTCATAAGAAATGATTCATGGAGGGTGCCACAAACACGATGCGCAACCGCTAAGAAAGGAAAGCTTCCACAAGGTGATACTGTACCGTCACTCTTCAAGTAAGGAACACTTCAAGCAAAACATGGAGGAGTTTTACAACTCCCAGACTCCACCAAGTGAAGGACCTGAATCTATGAGCACAAACACACTGAGCAATATATTGCCAACACCATACTTCGAACTGCTGGGCAAAGAAGAACATGGGTGACACCGTATCAAGAGGTGCAGATGTCAAGGTCCACACCTAATCAAATGATGCACCTAAAGGATGAAGATGGTGGAAAGTCTTGTCCAAAAGACTTAAAACATTGGATCCTTGTCGGAAGAGGTCAACATCGTCGACTCAAGTCACCTTTCTTGATCAAGAAGGACGACCCTGGTGTTCCAAGCATCGAGTGCGCAATCAATGGATACTCTTTTCAGAAGACACTCTACGACACCGGATCTGACGACAACAAAATGGCCGCAGTCACTTATCAGCTCCTGCATGGAACCATGCCCCTACAACCAATATATTCAGCTCCAGATGATTTTCAGGTCATTGACATGGGAGAAGACGAATATGATCCACGCACCATCCTTGGAAGACCATTCCTCAACACTATTAAAGCAATCATCTACATTGGAACCAGAGAAGTCCACATGTACTTCCCCTCTGAGAAGGTACGCAACTATTTTACTGACCATAACTATATAGTTGAAGACTCTAAGCAGGTTAGGACAAGAAGACGACGCAACCGCAACCAGAGGTGGCAAATCATCAAGAACGGATGGGTAGACTACGAAGGAGAAGTGATAAGGACTGAAGACATACAGCTTGAACAGAACTGTCCTGAGGAGACCGTAGCACCGAGTCAGGTGTGGAGGGAGAAGATAGTTATACACGAAGAGAGGCACCGCCGGAATCACCGACTACGCCACCTAGCGAATCCCAGGACGACTGAGAAAACAGAGAGTCCCGTTCGGAGGACTTAAAAATACCGAACGCCTTGCCAAGAGGTAAACTTGGTAGTTACCCTTTCCTTTCAATTATTTAATTATAATTTGCTTAGTTAATCAGGTTCATGCTATCTTGAAAAGAAAATAAAAATATTAAAAAATAGTAAGCCCCATGTGAGTATGCTCATGGCATAAAACCCATAAGTACATTCACTATGGTGGCATAAAAATAAAATAAATAAGTTTTCATCTTACAATAAAAATATAAAAAAAATATAATAATAATAATAATAAGTGTATGATCCTACTAAATAAATAACATTTATTAAGGAAGCTCAACATGATGAAGGCTAGATATTTATGCTAACACTTAATTAGTTCCACAAGCTTTGTTGTCTATTTGAGCTCCATAGAACTTAAGAATCAAGAAGACTAGCAGATGAAGGACATTCTGATCACTGTCAGAATGCTGCTGACTTTCAAATACACCTCTGCCACCTGCTAGCTACATCAAGAGAAATTACGTCAAAATTCAGCTTGGGGGAGAGCACCCCCATTATTCTCGCTAAGTATTTCTACCTATCTCTATACTTATATTATGTTAGAATATTAAAATACATAAACTATGAAAAAAACAAAATAAAGATTTTGTGCTTATATATATATATCTTTTGCTTAGTATGTTTAATAATTAAATAAAGTGGCTATGCTAATCTGAATCTTAATAATAAAACTCTAGCACGGATATGATGAATAGTTGCTCTGCCTAATTTGCAATTTTCAAGTTCCCTCTCAAGTTTAGACATAACTGTTATAATTTAAAGCTTGCTCTAGATCTAAACTTGTGGGATGAAAGCTTGATCAGAAATCTAAGTTGTTAACGGATATGATATGGGAAGGTTGAGCTGTTGTTTATCTGTTCCTAGAGATGCTAGAATTCTAGAGAATTTTATCTTTGAAAAATCTTTAAAATATTGCATGATGAGTTCCTGTATGATGAGAGTTTAAATTCCTACCACAGCCATATATACATGCTTGCTAGACTTTGAGCCACACATTTACTATTTACTGCTTATGAGCATTGAGTGTGGTCAAGCTGTGTAGACCCTTAGGAACTTGTCATGTGGTTAAATCAAGATTCACTTGCACGTTCACTTATATATGCTACTTCTACTCCGGAAGTACCATCCACATATATCCATCCATTTCCATCTCCAGAATCACCCAAAAATATTCTACTCCTAATCCGGGAGAGAATAGTCAAAAACATTTTCCTATCCCTGTTATTCCCTGTGAAATAAATGCTCCAAATATTTTGGTTACTACCACTTGCTATATTATCTCAAGAGATGAGTGCTCTGAAAAAAAAGAGAAGAAATATATATATATATATATATATATATATATATATATATATATATATATATATATATATATATATATATATAGGAAATAAAAAGGGGCAAGTGCCCGGAACCTCGAAAGAAAGAAAAAGTGAGACGAGAGGTAAAAATGGACAAGTGTCCGACAGTAGAATTAGGGGTACAAGATACCCACCTAAAAAAAAAGAGAGAGCATCTCATTCTCCTCATAAAGTTTCAAAAAGCAAGGAAGGTATGTATCCCCTCAAAAGAGCAAAAGTAGAATTAGACTTTCACCATTGTTATTACCATCATCACCATACACCATTCATTCGCCACACATGCACATCTTGATTTGGCTTATTGATTTGTTTCTCTGGATCCATGGTTTGACTATGCAATAAATGTCTTGTAAGTATGTATTAGCTGTCTCCCACCTATGAGCTCCAGATATCAAGCCTTATTAGAGTAGGGTGAGAGAGAAGGCAATGCCTTATACCACAAATACCACATATCTTGAGAGAAGGCATATACCATCAATGCCTTGGTAAGGATCCACAAATACCACAAAAGAGAGATATGAGAGAGTCATACAAGGAATCTCTGAGTTTTATTTGAAAATATGCAAAAAAAACCCTAGAGCTATAGCTGATCAAGAATAAGAGACATGGCACTTGGCTAGACTGTTCTATCTTTTAACCTCTCAAGACAGAAGTGATGGTTACAAGTCCCATGGTGAAGGTAAAGTAAGTTTTAAGTCTTGACAGTTTACTCTAACTCAGAGATGAGATCTTATTTAAAAAGCATGTGTACCGTCAATTTTTAAAGATATTGCAACAACTTCTAATCCATTGCTGAGTCTATCCTTGCTCAGGGACGAGCAAGAGGTAAGCTTGGGGGAGCTTGTTGACGGTCCTTAAGTATCAAATTTAATTATCAAATAAACAAAGAAAAGGATCCAAATGAAATCAACATCTAGACTTAGGGTTTTATCTGACAGAATTCCACGAGTTTTGGTGTTTGTCTATTTCTGCAGGGGGTTATCAGGAAATAAGGAAGAAAGGCCCACATGTCAGGATTACATAGAGATATCAACGCACCGCGCAATTTTCTACCATCTAGAAGACTCCAGAAGCCACGAGACCGAAGCGGAGGCGAAACGGGGCCAGGACCTAGGCGCCCGCCCAGTTTCCTTGGGCGCCCGCCCACCTGCCGAGCCCAATCAGGACTCTTTCTCTCGGGAGATCTCCACTGACCTATTGGATCCAGAATAACGTAGTACCACCTCGCCTACCGACCCAAAAATGCATAGAAGGGGAGGACTATATAAGGAGACCCCCCTGGCCCCTGGAGAAGACATGAAGAAATTATCATAGAGATTGAGGGGTGCCCTCGAAGGAAAACCTCTTCTCTAATTAATATTTCTTTTTAGGCTTAGCAACCATTGTAAGGTAGAAATAGATCTTCTAGTTTCTACTAGATTGAGAGAGATAGAGTGGAGGTGTAGATTGGAGGAAGCCCGGCCTGTCGGTGTCTACTCCAAGCTTGTACCTGCGGGATCAAGTTCTCCTAACCCGAAGCTTGCTCCTAGGATTCTTCAGTATTTCGACTTCTAAATTCTAGTAAGTTCTTGTTTTATTGTTCTTATGGTTTATGAGTTTACTTTAATCTCTTCGCGTAGATCTTAGAGTAATCATTGCTGGCGTAAACGTGGTGTTTAGGCTGGGGTACTCATAGATATTCCCTGACTAGCTGGACCGTGGTAGTAGTGAGGAACGTGACAATTCTGAGTTACCTTTGCAGATCACATCTCGTTAGCAGGAAGGATAGGGTTTATAGGTGCGGGTTGAACATCCTTTGTGGTGTCTAGATTCCAATAGCCTCCCCATTAGAACAATAGATCATCCTTACCAAGGTTAGAAGGAGACTACGGTTGCAGTCTTCTCTATTTATCACTCACATCGAAAGACATTCTTTGTGCCTAAAGGGATAGTAGCAATAGATTTGGTTAGTCAGATGCACCTTTTCTCCCAGTGGTAAAAATATAAATACGATAACTCTGGATAACCTCCCACGTGAAATGCTCACCGATATCCGTGCGCTTGCGGGTCATTTTCTAATTGCGTTACCAAATATCAACACGTACCATATGCTTAGAAATATATGGAAGCAAGCAATAGAACTCCTAGATGACGTGTATCGTACAGAATCTCACTTCGGTCTCTTTGGAGATAGTGTTAGTTTCGGTGCAACATAGGTACACGGTTTGTGCCTAATGCACTATAGGCTAAGAAACTATTTTGGACGCATGCGATGGTACTCCTTGGTGAAGAGGCTCATGTGGAATCTTGGTTCTGTCTGTTTGGAGATAGTTCTAATCTTGATGCAAGATAGGTGCACGGTTTGCAGGGAACATACCATATGCTCAGAAATCAATTTGGACACACTCGATGGAACTGTAGATGCACCCGATGGAACTACTAGATGAAGTGTATCACATGGAATCTCGCTTCAGTCTAGTTGGAGATACTATTAGTTTCGGTGCAAGATAGGTGCATGGTTTGTGCCCAGTGCACCATAGGCTCAGAAACCGTTGTGGAAGTTCCCGATGGTACTCCTAGATGAAGACGCTCAAGTGAAAGCTCGGTTCGGTCTGTCTGGAGATAGTGCTAATCTTGATGAAAGATAGGTGTATGGTTTGCATGGAACATACCATATTCTCAGAAATCAATTTGGACGCACCCGATAGAACTCCTAGATCATGTGTGTCATATGGAATCTTGCTTCAATCTGTTTGGAGACAGTGTTAGTTTAGGTGCAAGATTGGTGCATGCTTTGCGCATAATGCACCATAGGCTCGGAAACCATTATGGAAGCACCCGATGATAATCCTAGGTGAAGAGGCTCAAGTGGAAGGTCGGTTTGATCTGTTTGGAGATAGTGCTAATCTTGATGCAAGATAGGTGCACGGTTTGAATGGAACATACCATATGCTAAGAAATCTATTTAGACGCACCCTAATAGAACTCCTAGATGACATGTGTCATATAGAATCTCGCTTTGGTCTGTTTAGAGACAAAGTTAGTTTTGGTGCAAGATAGGTACACAGTTTGCGCCTAATGCATCATAGGCTAAGAAACCATTTTGGATGCAGCCGATGATACTCCTAGGTAAAGGGGCTCAAGTGGAAGCTCAGTTTGCTTTGTTTGGAGATAGTGCTAATCTTGATGCAAGATAGGTGCACGAATTGCATCGAACGTACCATATGCTTCGAAATATATTTGGAAGCACCCAATAGAACTCCTAGATGACGTGTGTCATATAGAATCTCACTTCGGTCTCTTTGGAGATAGTGTTAGTTTCGGTGCAAGATAGGTACGCGGTTTGTGCCTAATGCGCCATAGGCTATGAAACTATTTTTGACGCACGCGATGGTACTCCTTGGTGAAGAGGCTCATGTGGAATCTTGGTTCTGTCTATTTGGAGATAGTTCTAATCTTGATGCAAGATAGGTGCACGGTTTGCATGGAATATACCATATGCTCAGAAATCAATTTGGACACACCCGATGGAACTGTAGATGCACCCGATGGAACTACTAGATGAAGGAATCTCGCTTCAGTCCAGTTGGAGATATTATTAGTTTCGGTGCAAGATAGGTGCATGGTTTGTGCCCAGTGCACCATAGGCTCAGAAACCATTGTGGAAGTTCCCGATGATAGTCCTAGGTGAAGAGGCTCAACTGAAAGCTCGGTTCGGTCTGTTTGGAGATAGTGCTAATCTTGATGCAAGATAGGTGTATGGTTTGCATGGAACGTACCATATTCTCAAAAATCAATTTGGACGCACCTGATAGAACTCCTAGATCATGTGTGTCATATGGAATTTTGCTTAAATCTGTTTGGAGACTGTGTTAGTTTAGGTGCAAGATTGGTGCATGGTTTGCGCATAATGCACCATAGGCTCGAAAAACATTATGGAAGCACCCGATAATACTCCTAGGTGAAGAGGCTCAAGTGGAAGGTCGCTTTGATCTGTTTGGAGATAGTGCTAATCTTGATGCAAGATAGTTGCACGGTTTGCATGGAACATACCATATGCTAAGAAATCCATTTGGACGCATCCCAATAGAACTCCTAGATGACATGTGTGATATGGAATCTCGCTTTGGTCTGGTTGGAGTCAGAGTTAGTTTTGGTACAAGATAGGTACACAGTTTGCGCCTAATGCATCATAGGCTAAGAAACCATTTTGGATGCAACCGATGATACTCCTAGGTAAAGGGGCTCAAGTGGAAGCTCAGTTTGCTTTGTTTGGATATAGTTCTAATCTTGAGCAAGATAAGTGCACGAATTGCATCGAACGTACCATATGCTTAGAAATATATTTGGAAGCAAGCAATAGAACTCCTAGATGACGTGTATCGTACATAATCTATTTTGGACGCACGCGATGGTACTCCTTGGTGAAGAGGCTCATGTGGAATCTTGGTTGTTTGTTTGGAGATAGTTCTAATCTTGATGCAAGATAGGTGCACGATTTGCATGGTACATACCATATGCTCAGAAATCAATTTGGCCACACCCGATGGAACTATAGATGCACCTGATGGAATTACTAGATGAATTGTATCATATGGAGTCTTGCTTCAATCGAGTTGGAGATAGTATTAGTTTCAGTGCAAGATAGGTGCATAGTTTGTGCCTAGTGCACCATATGGTCAGAAACCGTTGTGGAAGTTCACGATGGTACTCCTAGCTGAAGAGGCTCAAGTGAAAGCTTGGTTTGGTCTGTTTGGAGATAGTGCTAATCTTGATGCAAGATAGGTGTATGGTTTGCATGGAACATACCATATTATCGGAAATCAATTTGGACGCACCCGATAGAACTCCTAGATCTTGTGTGTCATATGGACTCTTGCTTCAATCTGTTTGGAGACAGTGTTAGTTTAGGTGCAAGATTGGTGCATGGTTTGCGCATAATGCACCATAGGCTCGGAAACCATTATGGAAGCACCCGATAATACTCCTAGGTGAAGTGGCTCAAGTGGAAGGTCGGTTCGATCTATTTGGAGATAGTGCTAATCTTGATGCAAGATAGGTGCACGGTTTGCAAGGAACATACTATATGCTAAGAAATCCATTTGGACGCACCTTAATAAACTCCTAGATGACATGTGTCATATGGAATCTCGCTTTGGTCTGTTTGGAGACAGAGTTAGTTTTGGTGCAAGATGGGTACACAGTTTGCGCCTACTGCATCATAGGCTAAGAAACCATTTTGGATGCACCCGATGATACTCCTGGGTAAAGGGGCTCAAGTGGAAGCTCAGTTTGGAGACAGTGTTAGTTTAGGTGCAAGATTGGTGCATGATTTGCGCATAATGCACCATAGGCTCGGAAACCATTATGGAAGCACCCGATAATATTCCAAGGTGTAGAGGCTCAAGTGGAAGGTCGGTTCGATCTATTTGGAGATAGTGCTAATCTTGATGCAAGATAGGTGCACGGTGTGCTTGGAACATACCATATGCTAAGAAATCCATTTAGACGCACCCCAATAGAACTCCTAGATGACATGTGTCATATGGAATCTCGCTTTGGTCTGTTTGGAGACCGAGTTAGTTTTTGTGCAAGATAGGTACACAGTTTGCGCCTACTGCATCGTAGGCTAAGAAACCATTTTGGATGCACCCGATGATACTCCTGGGTAAAGGGGCTCAAGTGTAAGCTCAGTTTGCTTTTGTTTGGAGATAGTGCTAATCTTGATGCAAGATAGGTGCACAAATTGCATGGAATGTACCATATGCTTAGAACTATATTTGGAAGCACCCAATAGAACTCCTAGATCACATGTGCCATATAGAATCTCACTTTGATCTCTTTGGAGATAGTGTTAGTTTCGGTGCAAGATAGGTACACGGTTTGTGCCTAATGCACCATAGGCTAAGAAACTATTTTGGACACACACGATGGCACTTCTTGGTGAAGAGGCTCAAGTGGAATCTTGGTTCTGTCTGTTTAGAGATAGTTCTAATCTTGATGCAAGATAGGTGCACGGTTTGCGTGGAACATACCATATGCTCAGAAATCAATTTGGACAAACCCGATGGAACTGTAGATGCACCTGATGGAACTACTAGATGAAGTGTATCATATGGAATCTCACTTCGGTCCAGTTGGAGATAGTACTAGTTTCGGTGCAAGATAGTTGCATGGTTTGTGCCTAGTGCACCATAGGCTCAGAAATCGTTGTGGAAGTTCCCGATGGGACTCCTAGGTGAAGAGGCTCAAGTGAAAGCTCGGTTCGGTCTGTTTGGAGATAGTGCTAATCTTGATGAAATATAGGTGTACGGTTTGCATGGAATATACCATATTCTCATAAATCAATTTTGACGCACCCGATAGAACTCCTAGATCATGTGTGTCATATGGAATCTCGCTTTAATCTGTTTGCAGACAATGTTAGTTTAGGTGCAAGATTGGTGCATGGTTTGTGCATAATGCACCATAGGCTCAGAAACCATTATGGAAGCACCCGATGATAATCCTAGGTGAAGAGGATCAAGTGGAAGGTCAGTTCGATCTGTTTGGAGATAGTGCTAATCTTGATGCAAGATAGGTGCACGGTTTGCATGGAACATACCATATGCTAAGAAATCTATTTGGACGCACCCCAATAGAACCCCTAGATGACATGTGTCATATGGAATTTCGCTTTGGTCTGTTTGGAGACAAAGTTAGTATTGGTGCAAGATGGGAACACAGTTTGCGCCTAATACATCATAGGCTAAGAAACCATTCTGGATGCAGCCGATGATACTCGTGGGTAAAGGGGCTCAAGTGAAAGCTCAGTTTGCTTTTGTTTGAAGATAGTGCTAATCTTGATGCAAGATATGTGCACGAATTGCATGGAACGTACCATATGCTTCAAAGCAGGGGTTGGGTAGCTAAGAT
>NC_012877.2:36717176-36718208 GCF_000003195.3 Sorghum bicolor | reverse complement strand
TGTTAGTTTAGGTGCAAGATTGGTGCATGCTTTGCGCATAATGCTTTTAGGCTCGGAAACCATTATGGAAGCACCCGATGATAATCCTATGTGAAGAGGCTCAAGTGGAAGGTCGGTTTGATCTGTTTGGAGATAGTGCTAATCTTGATGCAAGATAGGTGCACGGTTTGAATGGAACATACCATATGCTAAGAAATCTATTTAGACGCACCCTAATAGAACTCCTAGATGACATGTGTCATATAGAATCTCGCTTTGGTCTGTTTAGAGACAAAGTTAGTTTTGGTGCAAGATAGGTACACAGTTTGCGCCTAATGCATCATAGGCTAAGAAACCATTTTGGATGCAGCCGATGATACTCCTAGGTAAAGGGGCTCAAGTGGAAGCTCAGTTTGCTTTTGTTTGGAGATAGTGCTAATCTTGATGCAATGGAGGTGCACGAATTGCATGGAACGTACCATATGCTTCAAAATGTATTTGGAAGCACCCAATAGAACTCCTAGACGACGTGTGTCATATAGAATCTCACTTCGGTCTCTTTGGAGAAAGTGTTAGTTTCGGTGCAAGATATGAACACGGTTTGTGCCTAATGCACCATAGGCTAAGAAACTATTTTGGACACACACGATGGTACTTCTTGGTGAAGAGGCTCAAGTGGAATATTGGTTCTGTCTGTTTGGAGATAGTTCTAATCTTGATGAAGGTGCACGGTTTGCATGGAACATACCATATGCTCAGAAAATCAATTTGGACAAGCCCGATGGAATTGTAGATGCTCCCGATGGAACTACTAGATGAAGTGTATCATATGAAATCTCGTTTCAGTCTAGTTGGAGATAGTATATGTTTCGGTGCAAGATAGTTGCATGGTTTGTGCCTAGTGCACCATAGGCTCAGAAATCGTTGTGGAAGTTCCCAATGGTACTCCTAGGTGAAGAGGCTCAAGTGAAAGCTCGGTTCGGTCTGTTTGGAGATAGTGCTAATCTTGATGCAAGATAGGTGTACGGTTTGCATGGAACGTACCATATTCTC
>NC_012877.2:36625056-36713401 GCF_000003195.3 Sorghum bicolor | reverse complement strand
GGTTCGGTCTGTTTGGAGATAGTGCTAATCTTGATGCAAGATAGGTGTACGGTTTGCATGGAACGTACCATATTCTCAGAAATCAATTTGGACGCACCCGATAGAACTCCTAGATTATGTGTGTCATATGGAATCTTGCTTCAATATGTTTGGAGACAGTGTTAGTTTAGGTGCAAGATTGGTGCATGGTTTGCGCATAATACACCATAGGCTCAGAAACCATTATGGAAGCACCCGATAATAATCCTAGCTGAAGAGGCTCAAGTGGAAGGTCGGTTCGATCTGTTTAGAGATAGTGCTAATCTTGATGCAAGATAGGTGCACGGTTTGCAAGGAACATACTATATGCTAAGAAATCCATTTGGACGCACCTTAATAGAACTCCTAGATGACATGTGTCATATGGAATCTCACTTTGGTCTGTTTGGAGACAGAGTTAGTTTTGGTGCAAGATGGGTACACAGTTTGGGCCTACTGCATCATAGGCTAAGAAACCATTTTGGATGCACCCGATGATACTCCTGGGTAAAGGGGCTCAAGTGGAAGCTCAGTTTGCTTTGTTTGGAGATAGTGCTAATCTTCATGCAAGATAGGTGCACGAATTGCATCGAACGTACCATATGCTTAGAAATATATTTGGAAGCACCCAATAGAACTCCTAGATGATGTGTGTCATATAGAATCTCACTTTGGTCTCTTTGGAGATAGTGTTAGTTTCGGTGCAAGATAGATACACGGTTTGTGCCTAAAACACCATAGGCTAAGAAATTGTTTTGGACGCACGCGATGGTACTCTGTGGTGAAGAGGCTCATCTGGAATCTTGGTTCTGTTTGTTTGGAGATAGTTCTAATCTTGATGCAAGATAGGTGCATGGTTTGCATGGAACATACCATATGCTCAGAAATCAATTTGGACACACCCGATGGAACAATAGATGCACCCAATGGAACTACTTATATGAAGTGTATCATATGGAATCTCGCTTCAGTCCAATTGGACATAGTATTAGTTTCGGTGCAAGATAGGTGCATGGTTTGTGCCCAGCGCACCATAGGCATATATACTGTTGTGGAAGTTCACGATGGTACTCCTAGGTGAAGAGGCTCAAGTGAAAGCTCGGTTCGATCTATTTGGAGATAGTGCTAATCTTGATGCAAGATAGGTGCACGAATTGCATGGAACGTACCATATGCATAGAAATATATTTGGAAGCACCCAACAGAACTCCTAGATAACGTGTGTGATATAGAATCTCACTTCGGTCTCTTTGGAGATAGTGTTAGTTTCGGTGCAAGATAGGTACACGGTTTGTGCCTTGGTTCTATTTGTTTGGAGATAGTTCTAATCTTGATGCAAGATAGGTGCACGGTTTGCATGGAACATACCATATGCTTAGAAATCAATTTGGAAAAACCCGATGGAACTATAGATGCACCCGATGGAACTACTAGATGAAGTGTATCATATGGAATCTCGCTTCGGTCCAGTTGGAGATAGTATTAGTTTCGGTGCAAGATATGGTTTGTGCCTAGTGCACCATAGGCTCAGAAATCGTTGTGGAAGTTCCTGATGGTACTCCTAGGTGAAGAGGCTCAAGTGAATGCTCGGTTTGGTCTGTTTGGAGATAGTGCTAATCTTGATGAAAGATAGGTGTATAGTTTGCATGGAACGTAGCATATTCTCAGAAATCAATTTGGACGCACCCGATAGAACTGCTAAATCATGTGTGTGATATGGAATCTCGCTACAATCTGTTTTGAGATAGTGTTAATTTAGGTGCAAGATTGGTGCATAGTTTGCGCATAATGCACCGCAGGCTCAGAAACCATTATGGAAGCGTCCGATGATAATCCTAGGTGAAGAGGCTCAAGTGGAAGGTCAGTTCGATCTGTTTGGAGATAGTGCTAATCTTGATGCAAGATAGGTGCACGGTTTGCATGGAACATACCATATGCTAAGAAATCCATTTGGACGCACCCTAATAGAACTGCTAGATGACATGTGTCATATGGAATCTCGCTTTGGTTTGTTTGGAGACAGAGTTAGTTTTGGTGCAAGATAGGTACATAGTTTGCACCTAATGCATCATAGGCTAAGAAACCATTTTGCATGCACCCGATGATACTCCTAGGTAAAGGGGCTCAAGTGGAAGCTCAGTTTCCTTTGTTTGGAGATAGGGCTAATCTTCATGCAAGATAGGTGCACGAATTGCATCGAATGTACCATTTGCTTAGAAATATATTTGGAAGCACCCAATAGAACTCCTAGATGACGTGTGCCATATAGAATCTCACTTCGGTCTCTTTGGGGATAGTGTTAGTTTCGGTGCAAGATAAGTACACGGTTTGTGCCTAATGCACCATATGCTAAGAAACTATTTTGGACGCACGCGATTGTACTCCTTGGTGAAGAGGTTCAAGTGGAATCTTGGTTCTGTCTGTTTGGAGATAGTTCTAATCTTGATGCAAGATAGGTGCATGGTTTGCATGGAACATACCATATGCTAAGAAATCCATTTGGACGCACCCTAATAGAACTGCTAGATGACATGTGTCATATGGAATCTCGCTTTGGTTTGTTTGGAGACAGAGTTAGTTTTGGTGCTAGATAGGTACACAGTTTGCACCTAATGCATCATAGGCTAAGAAACCATTTTGGATGCACCCGATGATACAACTGGGTAAAGGGGCTCAAGTGGAAGCTTAGTTTGCTTTGTTTGGAGATAGTGCTAATCTTCATGCAAGATAGGTGCACGAATTGCATCAAACGTACCATATGCTTAGAAATATATTTGGAAGCACCCAATAGAACTCCTAGATGACGTGTGCCATATAGAATCTCACTTCGGTCTCTTTGGAGATAGTGTTAGTTTCGGTGCAAGATAGGTACACGGTTTGTGCCTAATGCACCATAGGCTAAGAAACTATTTTGGACGCACGCGATGGTACTCCTAGGTAGAGGGGCTCAAGTAGAAGCTCGATTTGGATATAGTGCTAATCTTGATGCAAGATAAGCGCGCGGTTTGCTTGGAACGTTCCATATACTCGGAAATCAATTTCGACGCACCCGATAAAACTCCTAGATAATGTGTGTCATATAGAATCTCACTTTGGTCTCTTTGGAGATAGTGTTAGTTTCGTTGCAAGATAGGTACACGGTTTGTGCCTAAAGCAACATAGGCTAAGAAACTATTTTGGATGCACATGATGGTACTCCTTGGTGAAGAGGTTCAAGTGGAATCTTTGTTCTGTCTGTTTGGAGATAGTTCTAATGTTGATGCAAGATAGGCGCACCGTTTGCATGGAACATACCATATGCTCAGAAATCAATTTGGACAAACCCGATGGAACTGTAGATGCACCTGATGAATTGTATCATATGGTATCTCACTTTAGTCCAGTTGGAGATAGTATTAGTTTCGGTGCAAGATAGGTGCATGGTTTGTGCCCAGTGCACCACAGGGTCAGAAACCATTGTGGAAGTTCCCAATGGTACTCCAAGGTGAAGAGGCTCAAGTGAAAGCTCGATTTGGTCTGTTTGGAGATAGTGTAAATCTCGAGGCAAGATAGGTGTATGTTTGCATGGAACGTACCATATTCTCGAAAATCAATTTGGACGCACCTGATAGAACTCCTAGATCATGTGTGTCATGTGGAATCTTGCTTCAATCTGTTCGGATACAATGTTAGTTTAGGTGCAACATTGGTGCACGGTTTGCGCATAATGCACCATAGGCTCAAGTACAATTGTGGAAGCACCCGATAATACTCCTAGGTGAAGAGGCTCAAGTGGAAGGTCGGTTCGATCTGTTTGGAGATACTGCTAATCTTGATGGAAGATAGGTGCACGGTTTGCATGGAACGTACCATATGCTAAGAAATCCATTTGGACGCACCCCAATAGAACTCCTAGATGACGTGTGTCATATAGAATCTCACTCGGTCTCTTTGGAGATAGTGTCAGTTTCGGTGCAAGATAGGTACATGGTTTTTGCCTAATGAAACCGTTTTGGACGCACACGATGGTACTCCTAGGTAAAGGGGCTCAAGTGTAAGCTCGGTTTTGAGATAGTGCTAATCTTGATGCAAGATAGGTGCACGAATTACATGGAACATACTATATGCTTAGTAATCTATTTGGAAGCACCAAATAGATCTCCTAGTTGACGTGTGTCATATAGAATCTCACTTCGGTCTCTTTGGAGATAGTGTTAGTTTCGGTGCAAGATAGGTACACGGTTTGTGCCTAATGCACCATAGGCTAAGAAACCATTTTGGACGCACGTGATGTCACTCCTAGGTAGAGGGGCTCAAGTAGAAGCTCGATTTAGATATAGTGCTAATCTTGATGCAAGATAGGTGCACGGTTTGCATGGAACGTTCGATATGCTCGGAAATCAATTTTGACGCACCGATAGAACTCCTAGATAATGTGTGTCATATAGAATCTCGCTTCGGTCCATTTGGAGACAATGTTAGTATCAGTGCAAGATAGGTACATGGTTTGCGCGTAATGCACCATAAGCTTAGACACCATTGTAGAAGCACCAGATGATACTCCTAGGTGAAGAGGCTGATGTGGAAGCTCGGTTTGGTCTATTTGGAGATAGTACTAATCTTGATGTAAGATAGGTGCACGGTTTGCATGTAACATACCATATGCCTAGAAATCAATTTATATGCACCCAATAGAACTCTTAGATGATGTGTGTCATATGGAGTCTCACTTTGGTCTATTTAGAGACAATGTTAGTTTGAGTGCAAGATAGGTGCACGGTTTGCGCCTAATGGACCATAGGGTTAAAACCATTGTGGAAGCACCTGATTGTACTCCTAGGTGAAGAGGCTCAAGTGAAAGCTCGGTTTGGTCTGTTTCGATATAGTACTAATCTTGATGCAAGATAGGTGCATGGTTTGCATGGAACCTACCATATGCTCGGAAATCAAATTGGACACACCCGATAGAACTCCTAGATGATGTGCGTCATATGGAATTTTGCTTTGGTCCATTTGGAGATAGTGTTAGTTTTGGTGCAAGATAGGTGCACGGTTTGCACCTAATGGACCATAGTCTAAGAAACCATTTTGGACGCACCCGGTGGTACTCCTTGGTGAAGAGGCTCAAGTGGAAGCTTGGTTTGGTCTGTTTGGAGATAGTTCTCATCTTGATGTATGATAGGCGCACGATTTGTGTGGAATGTACCATATGCTTAGAAATCAATGTGGACACACCCGATGGAACTGCTAGAGGCACCCGATGGAACTACTAGCTGAAGTTTGTCATATGGAATCTCGCTTCGGTCCAGTTGAAGATAGTATATTCACAAAAATCAATTTGGACGCACCCGATAGAACTCCAAGATGATTTGTGTCATATGGAATCTCGCTTCTTTGTTTCGAGACAATGTTAGTTTAGGTGCAAGATTGGTGAATGGTTTGTGCATAATGCACCATAGGCTCAAAAACCATTGTGGAAGCACCCGATGATACTCCTAGGTGAAGAGGCTCAAGTGGAAGGTCGGTTCGATCTGTTTGGAGATACTGCTAATCTTGATGCAAGATGGGTGAACAGTTTGCATGGGGCGTACCATTTGCTAAGAAATCCATTTGGACGCACCCCAATAGAACTCCTAGATGACATGTGTCATATGGAATCTCGGTTCGGTCTGTTTGGAGATAGAGTTAGTTTTTGTGCAAGATAGGTACACAGTTTGGGCCTAATGCATCATAGGCTAAGAAACCATTTGGGATGTCCCAATGATACTCCTGGGTAAAGGGGCTCAAGTGGAAGCTCAGTTTGGTCTGTTTGGAGATAGTGCTAATCTTGATGAAAGATAGGTGCATGAATTGCATGGAATGTAGCATATGCTTAGAAATCTATTTGGCAGCACCCAATAGAACTCCTAGATGACGTGTGTCATATAGAATCTCACTTCGGTCTCTTTGGAGATAGTGTTAGTTTCGGTGCAAGATAGGTACATGGTTTGTGCCTAAAGCACCATAGGCTAAGAAACCGTTTTGGACGCACACGATGGTACTCCTAGGTAAAGGGGCTCAAGTGGAAGCTCGGTTTTGAGATAGTGCTAATCTTGATGCAAGATAGGTGCACGAATTACATGGAACGTACTATATGCTTAGAAATCTTGTTGGATGCACCCAATAGATCTCCTAGTTGACGTGTGTCATATAGAATCTCACTTCGGTCTCTTTGGAGATAGTGTTAGTTTCGGTGCAAGATAGGTACACGGTTTATGCCTAATGCACCATAGGCTAAGAAACCATTTTGGACGCACGTGATGTTACTCCTAGGTAGAGGGGCTCAAGTAGAAGCTCGATTTGGATATAGTGCTAATCTTGATGCAAGATAAGCGCGCGGTTTGCTTGGAACGTTCCATATACTCGGAAATCAATTTCGACGCACCCGATAAAACTCCTAGATAATGTGTGTCATATAGAATCTTGCTTCGGTCCGTTTGGAGACAATGTTAGTATCAGTGCAAGATAGGTACACGGTTTGCGCCTAATGCACCATAAGCTTAGACACCATTGTGGAAGCACCCGATGATACTCCTAGGTGAAGAGGCTGATGTGGAAGCTTGGTTCGGTCTGTTTGGAGATAGTGCTAATGTTGATGTAAGATAGGTGCACGGTTTGCGCCTAATGCACCATAGGGTCGAAACCATTGTGGAAGCACCCGATTGTACTCCTAGGTGAAGAGGCTCAAGTGAAAGCTCGGTTTGGTCTGTTTTGATATAGTGCTAATCTTGATGCAAGATAGGTGCATGGTTTGCAAGGAACATACCATATGCTCGGAAATCAATTTGGACACACCCGATAGAACTCCTAGATGATGTGCGTCATATGGAATTTTGCTTTGGTCCATTTGGAGACAGTGTTAGTTCCATTTGGAGGCTCAAGTGGAAGCTTGGTTTGGTCTGTTTGGAGATAGTTCTCATCTTGATGTATGATAGGCGCACGATTTGCGTGGAACGTACCATATGCTTAGAAATCAATGTGGACACACCCGATGGAACTGCTAGAGGCACCCGATAGAACTACTAGCTGAAGTTTGTCATATGGAATCTCGCTTCGGTCCAGTTGAAGATAGTATATTCACAAAAATCAATTTGGACGCACCCGATAGAACTCCTGGATGATGTGTGTCACATGGAATCACTTCGATTCATTGGGACATAGTGTTAGTTTTGGTGCAAGATAGGTGCACAGTTTTCGCCTAATTCACCATAGTCTAAGAAACTATTTTGGATGCACTTGATGGTAATCCTAGGTGAAGAGGCTCAAGTGGAAGCACAGTTTGGTCTATTTGGAGATAGTGTTAATCTTGATGCAAGATAGGAGCATGGTTTGCATGGACATAGAATATGCTCGGAAATCAATTTAGACGCACCTGATGGAACACGTAGATGACGTGTGTCATATGGAACCTCACTTCGGTCTGTTGGGAGACAATGTTAGTTTCTGTGCAAGATAGGTGCACGGTTTGCATCAAGTGCACCATAGGCTAAGAACCATTTTGGACGCACCTGATGGTACTCCTAGGTGAAGAGGCTCAAATTGTAGTTCGGTTTGGTCTATTTGGAGATAGTGGTAATCTTGATGCAAGATAGGAGCACGGTTTGCATAGTCATAGAATATTTCTGGAAATCAATTTGGACGCACCCAATGGAACTAGTAGATGATGTGTGTCATATGGAATCTCGCTTTGGTCTATTTTGAGACAGTATTAGTTTCTGTGGAAGATAGGTGAATGGTTTGCGCCTAATGCACCATAGGCTAAGAACCTTTTTGGACACACCTAATGGTACTCCTAGGGAAAGGGGCTCAAGTGGAAGCTTGGTTTGATCTATTTTGAGATAGTGCTAATCTTGATTCTCAAAATTCGGACTTTATTACAAACTTTATATATACAAAGTTTACAATAAACACCCCCCTGGGCGGCTTCTGGTCTACTCCAAGAGACTATACTACGAGCCTATTGCTCAGGCTGATCACCCGCATGGCTCTCTCATCCCGCTGAAGGGGTCGGGGCCACCAGCGCCTCGCTGGTCGAGACCGCAGGCGTCGACCGCCCATCTCCTACAATCGACGCCCTCGACAACTCCCTGGCCGACCTATCTGATTCTGGCTGATCGGGGGGGGGGTTGACATCCCACAGAGATTTATATCGCCGATCACAGTCGACGATAGGTCAAGCAGGCTGATGCGAAGGTCATCTACCTCCTTCGAACCAACCTCCTTGGGATATCCCCTCTCCAGCCGGGACAGATCGACCAGGGGGTAGTGAGCGCGTACCATGCTGAGGACGTGTGCTCTGGCACACTCCCCGGCATCCTTGACGAACTACTGAAGCCAGCCCCACGCTTGCTGTGCCTTCTCGACCGGGGTCGGCTTCGGTGCGCGGGGCTGGTCCTCGGGGAGCTCGGGGCTGATCAGGTCAAGTACTAGGGCAACTCCTTTCCAGAGCTTGATACAGTTCATCTTCCAGGAGTCCCGTTCCTTGACCAGCTCATCTAGGTGCTTCTTAGTGTTGGCTTTAAGCACTATGACAAAGTTTTGAAGAAAAACCAAGCACACAGTCAGCAACATGCTACGGCAATATAAAAAAGAGATAGAACTGCATGGTCGAAAAGGACAAAATAGCTCTTACCAGTGAGCTCCTGACTCCTGGTCTTCAGCTCTTCGCCAACCTTGCGCCCGGTTTCCAGCGCACTGGCACGCTCTTGGTCGAGCTGGTCCCTCTCTTTTTCGAGACGCTCGATCTCCTCCTCCAGACCTGAAGTAATAATTGTTGGTCATCAAAACCGACCACACGGTTAGCCGCAACTTCTCAGATAACTTGACCTACCCCTTTTCTCACGGTCCTTATCGGCTAGTCGCCGAGTCAGGTCCAGCAGACGCTCCTCCTGAGCCGCCTTCTCGGCCACCTCCCTTTCGGCCTCCAGTCGAAGGCGGTCCACCTCTGTAGTCAAGGCCTTGTTCTCGGCGACCACACCTTTGATTTTGTCGAAGCACCTTTTTTGGTACTTCGCCGTTTTCATTGCACCTTGCGAGAAATATACATATCGCACAGTGAACAAGCAGTAGTATATACATACTCTAGCAGAATACAAGACCACTCACCTTAACTTCATCAATGAGCCGCTTAGCAGCGCGCTCTACCCTCGCCGCCTCCTCAGTCTCGGCGATCTCCTCGTGGCCGGCCCAATGGTCCCCACACTGGTGCCACACGTAAACTTGTTGGCGACCATCGTGGGGACGCCCCTGGATCTCCTCCACTTCGTCATCACAGGCCGTGCGGGCCTTCTCGCCCTCCGCGCTACCCCCAGCCACGGTAACGGGTATCATAGGACCCTTACCCCGGCTAGGGGAGCCCTCCGGCATGGAAGCCTGTGCTGGGGCTGGAGTTGGACCCCTCTCTTCTTCAGCTGGAGGGGGGTCGGGATCCTGTCTCCTGCTCTGCAACGCTGCTCAGGAGAGGCATCCCCACGGTCTCATTGCCCCTTGCCGGGGTGCTCGCCCTGGCCTCGTCTTAGGCCGGTTCCTCCTCAGCAACCACTGCCGTGGCCGCAACTGCGGTCTGCTCTACCGACTGCTCACGGATGGTCTGCTTGGCGGCATTGTCATTAGCAACTGCCGACTCGATTGTCCTCAAGCCGGCAGTGTTGCCCGGATCAACATCTGAGGCCACACTAACAAAGAAGAGTTAATGCAGATTACCATACTAACATCAAACCTCGTAAAAAACAAAGAGAGCGTAGAGACACTTTTTCGAACTTATAGGTCAGAGCTCCGGTGCGCCGCCATGAAGAACCTTCTCCTGGTCCGCCTAGCAGCCACGGCCACTTCTGTTCCTCCAGGACGTATCGGCTCGACGTGCGCGGCAGGTGGGTCCCTGATTACCCAATCAGCATCGATCGGCGCGAAGTCAGGGCGACTGTGTGGTCTCTAGACCAAGGACAGGGCCGTCTTGTCCTCTTCGTTGTCGTCGTCGACAATCCTCACAAGCCGACGACGCTTGGGGGCATGGCTGGTCGAGCCTTGGCCCATCGAAGGGTCCACAGCCGTTCCTGCTGGAATTGCTTCCGTGGAGGATGGCTCCACAGCCATCGGCCTTTTCCCAGCTACTCTGTCATATGTGGTCGACGCTGGACGGCTCTGGTCCTCGTCGCTACTGGTGTATTAGAGACACCGAGTAGCATTGTCTACTGGTGGGTCTACCCCAGTAGGATGGTCCATACCAGGTGCCAGCGACACATACATCGTGCACCGATCAATATCTCCTATCTGCGATACAAAGGCGACAAGTCATCAATCAAAAGGCTATAGCATTCAAATAGCATTACAAATAAACCAGGGTATCCATTTACCTTAGGAGCTGGTCGGCCTAGCATGAAGGCATGCATCCGGTCATCACTACGAATGAAGTTATTGTCAGCTAGGTTGAATAACTCATTCATCCTCCACTAGATATCTGATTTCTCCAAGCTGTCCCGGTGCATCCTGGTCGGGTCTTGGCTTCCCGCGTACTCGTATGCCGAGTGCACCCTCCTCTGGCAAGGCATGACTCGTCGGGCGAGGAAATTCCCGACCACTCATGGTCTGTCCAGGCGGGACCTGTCGATCAGGCTCATCTGCTCTGACACTTGACCAGTATACTCTAGACAATCCGTCCAGCTAACCCTCTTCTCGGGAATGTAGCCGACATCGCAGACCGTGGCGCTGCCCGGCTCCTCCCTGATGTAGAACCACCTCTTGTACCACTCGGTGAGGGAGGTGTTCCATGTGCAGCTGAGGTAACGGTTCTTCATCCCGTAGCGAAGATTGAGGTATACTCCACTGCAATCTTGGAGCCCCCAACTGCTCCCTTCTTCCTCAAACAGAATAGATAGTAGAAGAGATCGAAATGTGGTTCTATCCCAACATAGGCTTCACACAAATGGATGAAGGTAGAGATAAGGAGAATAGAGTTTGGATACAGATTGCAAATCCCGATCTCATAGTAAAGGAGAAGACCTTGAAGAAAAGGATGAACGGGAACCCCAAATCCCCTTTGGAAGTAATCTTAAAAAAATTACGATCTCACAGGCGTGAGGGTCAGGGTAACTCTCTCTGGTGCCCTCTAGCTGCCGAGCTCCTGGTTGTGCAGAAGTCCCATTCCGACGAGGTCGTTGAGGGACCTCGTGGTGCTCCGAGATTTCTTCCACTCTTTGGCCGTCATCTCGGCCCTTTTCTTCGAATCACTCTTCGCCATTGTCGCAGTAGGAAAGGCTTTGAGCTGGGAGTTGAGGATGCTGGGGATGGTGAAGGCAGGAGGCAGTAATGGCAAAGGAAGGAGGCTGCTATGTAACTACTGGGTAAAAGTATGAACACAACATCGAGCCCTTTCTAACAGCAAACCCACCTTTTCCATTTCCCGCATTTTCGGGATTTTGCGGATCTTGCGTCAGTTGTGGCGTTTTGGTTTTCAAGAATTATCGCAGTAAATTCGATGGCTTTTCTGAATGATTGTTGGTTTCCTTTTCTTGGCCCGCGCAAAGAGCGGCTATACAGTTAGCATGCGCTCCTTTTTATGCAACAGACTGACAATATGGCAGGATGCTCCGTCACATCGCACATTAATACGGTGATATGATTTTTTCAAAAGATATGCTCAGGGACTGGCCGACCAGTTCGCCCAATCGACAATCCAGGGACTCTACCGACCACCGAGCATGATATGCTCGGGTACTGGCCGACCAGTTGGCCCAATCGACAATCTGGGGACTGTACCGACCACCGAGCATGATATGCTCGGGGACTGGCCAACCAGTTCACCCAATCGACAATTTGGGGACTATACCAACCACCGAGCATGATATGCTCGGGGACTGGTCGACCAGTTTGCCCATTTTGACTAGTCTGACCTTTAGAAAATCCGGGGGCCGTACCAATCGTCGAGCAAGACGTGCTCGGGGACCGGTTGGCTGTTTCCATTCAGTCGCAAGCAAGTATGACGCGCCCTTGGCTTGGAAAATGCAATTGCATAACGTTTAATTGGATAGTTTTAACTATTTAGACCTTGCTACAAGGTTCATGCTTCGCCTTCCAGCAAGCTCGGGGACTACATCGGTACGATGCATCTGGCGATGCATCACAATATCAGATTTTCTATGTGGTTTTTCTCTTTAGACCCTGTCACCATGTGCCTACGTCACCTACTACTAGGCTCGGGGACTAAGTGGGCACACTTCACCTTACGGTGAATATGCTTGCTTTTTTTAGGTCTATACTTTTCAGAAAAGTAAAGTGGGCACACTTCACCAGGAAAGAAATCTTTTTTGATTAAGAGCACGATGCATTCTTCAAACAACCTGTTTCTTTGATGTCAATGTTGATCAACTGTCTTTTGAGTTGTTTAAAATACCGTTGCAACTGTTTGGGCAACTTTCCTGCTTATTGAAGACGTCAAGCATCACTGGTCGAAGAAGTTCAAGACGGCGTGTTACATCACGATACATGGTGCTCGAGGACTAGCTGTGGGGGTATAAACCCCTATACCCTTACGGCTAGACTTGGACCAAGAGACTTGGTCCATCACGAGGAAGACGCGGGGCTTGATCCAACTACCTGGAGTCTCGCGCAAGGAAACAAGACGTGGAGACCAAGCAGGATTCTAGTCGGTTAGAATAGGAATTGATATCATGCTATCTATGGCAATTGTAATCGACTAGGATTAGTTTCCAGATCTGTAACCCTGCCCTCTGGACTATATAAAGAGACGCAAGGGACCCCCCATAGACATCTCATCTCAACTCAACTCAATCCAATACAATCAGACGCAGGACGTAGGTATTACGCCCACACGGCGGCCGAACCTGGATAAAAACCTTGTCTGTGTCTTGCGTCACCATCGAGTTCGTAGCTTGCGCACCTGTCTGCCGATAAACTACTACCGTGGGTATACCCCAAGGTAGACTGCCGACTAGCTTTCGTCGACACGATGGAACTACTAGATGAAGTGTGTCATATGCAATCTCGCTTCGGTCCAGTTGGACATAGTATTAGTTTCGGTGCAAGATAGGTGCATAGTTTGTGCCCAGTGCACCATAGGCTCAGAAACCGTTGTGGAAGTTCCCGATGGTACTCCTACGTGAAGAGGCTCAAGTGAAAGCTCAGTTTGGTCTGTTTGGACTTTGGAGATAGTGCTAATCTTGATGCATGATAGGTGTAGGGTTTGCATGGAACGTACCATATTCTCATAAATCAATTTGGACGTACCTGATAGAACTCCTAGATGATGTGTGTCATATGGAATCTCGCTTCGGTCCGTTAGGAGTCAGCGTTAGTTTAGGTGCAAGATTTATCCATGGTTTGCGCATAATGCACCATAAGCTCAGAAACCATTGTGGAAGCACCCGATAATACTCCCAGGTGAAGAGGCTCAAGTTGAAGCTCAGTTCGTTCTGTTTGGAGATAGTGCTAATCTTGATGCAAGATAGGTGCATGGTTTGCATGGAACATACCCTATGCTTAGAAATCCATTTGGACGCTCCCAATAGAACTCCTAGATGACATGTGTCATATAGAATCTCGCTTCAGTCTCTTTGGAGATAGTGTTAGTTTTGGTGCAACATAGCTGCACGGTTTGTGCCTAATGCACCATAGGCTAAGGAACCATTTTGGACGCACGCGATGGTACTCCTAGGTAAAGGGGCTCAAGTTAAAGCTTGGTTTGGAGATAGTGCTAATCTTGATGCAAGATAGGTGCACGGTTTGCATGGAACATACTATATGCTCGGAATTCAATTTGGATGCACCCGATAGAACTCATAGATAATGTGTGTCATATGGAAGCTCGCTTTGGTCTGTTGGGAGACAATGTTAGTTTCGGTGCAAGATAGGAGCACGGTTTGCGCCTAATGCACCATAGGCTCAAAAACCATTGTGGAAGCACCCGATGATACTCCTAGGTGAAGAGGCTAAAGTGGAAGCTTAGTTCGGTCTACTTGGAGATAGTGCTAATCTTAATGTAAGATAGGTGCATGGTTTGCGTGGAACATACCATATGCTCAAAAATCAGATTGGACACACCCAATGGAACTCTTAGATGATGTGTCTCATATGGAGTCTCGCTTTGATCTATTTAGAGACAAAGTTAGTTTCAGTGCAAGATAGGTGCACGGTTTGCGCCTAATGCACCATAGGGTCAGAAATCATTGTGGAAGCACCTGATAGTACTCCTAGGTGAAGAGGATCAAGTGAAATCTCGGTTTGGTCTGTTTTGAGATAGTGCTCATCTTAAGGCAAGATAGGTTCATGGTTTGTGAGGAACATACCATATGCTCAGAAATCAATTTGGACACACCGGATAGAACTCCTAGATGATGTGTGTCATATGGAATGTTGCTTCGGTCCATTTGGTTATAGTGTTAGTTTTGATGTAAGATAGGTGCATGGTTTGCACCAAATGCACCATAATCTAAGAAACCATTTTGGACGCACCCGATGGTACTCCTTGGTGAAGAGGCTCAAGTGGAAGCTTGGTTTGGTCTATTTGGAGATAGTTCTAATCTTGATGCAAGATAGGCGCATGGTTTGCATGGAACATACCATATGCTTAGAAATCAATTTCGACACACCCGATGGAACTGCTAGAAGCACCCGATGGAACTACTAGATGAAGTGTGTCATATGGAATCTCGCTTCTGTCCAGTTGGAGATAGTATTAGTTTCGGTGCAAGATAGGTGCATGATTTGCACCGAGTGCACCATAGGCTTTGAAACCATTGTGGAAGTTCCCGATGGTACTCCTAGGTGAAGAGGCTCAAGTGAAAGCTCCATTCAATCTGTTTGGAGATTCTTCTAATCTTGATGCAAGATAGGTGTACGGTTTGCATGGAATGTACCATATTCTCGGAAATCAATTTGGATGCACCCAATAGAACTCCTAGATGATGTGTGTCATATGGAATCTCATTTTGGTTTGTTTGGAGATAGTGTTAGTTTAGGTGCAAGATTGGTGCACGGTTTGCGCATAATGCACCATAGGCTCAGAACCATTGTGGAAGCACCCAATGATACTTCTAGGTGAAGAGGCTCAAGTGGAAGCTTGGTTCGATCTGTTTGGATCTTTTTGGTGGAGGTGGATAACTTTGATTTAGTGAAAGGAGACGACGTTCACGATCCGACTACAACCATCCAAGGATGATGCGCCTTAGCAACCGATACACCGACTCTAAGGATCGCTGCGTTCTTGTGGTGCGCGACCCGGCCACGAGGGCACTTGTCCTGCAAGCAATCGAAGAACAAGCAAGAACACAATGAACAATCACAATTGCCGAGTGCACCCTCCTCTGGCAAGGCATGACTCGTCGGGCGAGGAAATTCCCGACCACTCATGGTCTGTCCAGGCGGGACCTGTCGATCAGGCTCATCTGCTCTGACACTTGACCAGTATACTCTAGACAATCCGTCCAGCTAACCCTCTTCTCGGGAATGTAGCCGACATCGCAGACCGTGGCGCTGCCCGGCTCCTCCCTGATGTAGAACCACCTCTTGTACCACTCGGTGAGGGAGGTGTTCCATGTGCAGCTGAGGTAACGGTTCTTCATCCCGTAGCGAAGATTGAGGTATACTCCACTGCAATCTTGGAGCCCCCAACTGCTCCCTTCTTCCTCAAACAGAATAGATAGTAGAAGAGATCGAAATGTGGTTCTATCCCAACATAGGCTTCACACAAATGGATGAAGGTAGAGATAAGGAGAATAGAGTTTGGATACAGATTGCAAATCCCGATCTCATAGTAAAGGAGAAGACCTTGAAGAAAAGGATGAACGGGAACCCCAAATCCCCTTTGGAAGTAATCTTAAAAAAATTACGATCTCACAGGCGTGAGGGTCAGGGTAACTCTCTCTGGTGCCCTCTAGCCGCCGAGCTCCTGGTTGTGCAGAAGTCCCATTCCGACGAGGTCGTTGAGGGACCTCGTGGTGCTCCGAGATTTCTTCCACTCTTTGGCCGTCATCTCGGCCCTTTTCTTCGAATCACTCTTCGCCATTGTCGCAATAGGAAAGGCTTTGAGCTGGGAGTTGAGGATGCTGGGGATGGTGAAGGCAGGAGGCAGTAATGGCAAAGGAAGGAGGCTGCTATGTAACTACTGGGTAAAAGTATGAACACAACATCGAGCCCTTTATAACAGCAAACCCACCTTTTCCATTTCCCGCATTTTCGGGAAATGGGCGGATCTTGCGGCAGTTGTGGCGTTTTGGTTTTCAAGAATTATCGCAGTAAATTCGATGGCTTTTCTGAATGATTGTTGGTTTCCTTTTCTTGGCCCGCGCAAAGAGCGGCTATACAGTTAGCATGCGCTCCTTTTTATGCAACAGACTGACAATATGGCAGGATGCTCCGTCACATCGCACATTAATACGGTGATATGATTTTTTCAAAAGATATGCTCAGGGACTGGCCGACCAGTTCGCCCAATCGACAATCCAGGGACTCTACCGACCACCGAGCATGATATGCTCGGGTACTGGCCGACCAGTTGGCCCAATCGACAATCTGGGGACTGTACCGACCACCGAGCATGATATGCTCGGGGACTGGCCAACCAGTTCACCCAATCGACAATTTGGGGACTATACCAACCACCGAGCATGATATGCTCGGGGACTGGTCGACCAGTTTGCCCATTTTGACTAGTCTGACCTTTAGAAAATCCGGGGGCCGTACCAATCGTCGAGCAAGACGTGCCCGGGGACCGGTTGGCTGTTTCCATTCAGTCGCAAGCAAGTATGACGCGCCCTTGGCTTGAAAAATGCAATTGCATAACGTTTAATTGGATAGTTTTAACTATTTAGACCTTGCTACAAGGTTCATGCTTCGCCTTCCAGCAAGCTCGGGGACTACATCGGTACGATGCATCTGGCGATGCATCACAATATCAGATTTTCTATGTGGTTTTTCTCTTTAGACCCTGTCACCATGTGCCTACGTCACCTACTACTAGGCTCGGGGACTAAGTGGGCACACTTCACCTTACGGTGAATATGCTTGCTTTTTTTAGGTCTATACTTTTCAGAAAAGTAAAGTGGGCACACTTCACCAGGAAAGAAATTTTTTTTGATTAAGAGCACGATGCATTCTTCAAACAACCTGTTTCTTTGATGTCAATGTTGATCAACTGTCTTTTGAGTTGTTTAAAATACCGTTGCAACTGTTTGGGCAACTTTCCTGCTTATTGAAGACGTCAAGCATCACTGGTCGAAGAAGTTCAAGACGGCGTGTTACATCACGATACATGGTGCTCGAGGACTAGCTGTGGGGGTATAAACCCCTATACCCTTACGGCTAGACTTGGACCAAGAGACTTGGTCCATCACGAGGAAGACGCGGGGCTTGATCCAACTACCTGGAGTCTCGCGCAAGGAAACAAGACGTGGAGACCAAGCAGGATTCTAGTCGGTTAGAATAGGAATTGATATCATGCTATCTATGGCAATTGTAATCGACTAGGATTAGTTTCCAGATCTGTAACCCTGCCCTCTGGACTATATAAAGAGACGCAAGGGACCCCCCATAGACATCTCATCTCAACTCAACTCAATCCAATACAATCAGACGCAGGACGTAGGTATTACGCCCACACGGCGGCCGAACCTGGATAAAAACCTTGTCTGTGTCTTGCGTCACCATCGAGTTCGTAGCTTGCGCACGTGTCTGCCGATAAACTACTACCGTGGGTATACCCCAAGGTAGACTGCCGACTAGCTTTCGTCGACACGATGGAACTACTAGATGAAGTGTGTCATATGCAATCTCGCTTCGGTCCAGTTGGACATAGTATTAGTTTCGGTGCAAGATAGGTGCATAGTTTGTGCCCAGTGCACCATAGGCTCAGAAACCGTTGTGGAAGTTCCCGATGGTACTCCTACGTGAAGAGGCTCAAGTGAAAGCTCAGTTTGGTCTGTTTGGACTTTGGAGATAGTGCTAATCTTGATGCATGATAGGTGTAGGGTTTGCATGGAACGTACCATATTCTCATAAATCAATTTGGACGTACCTGATAGAACTCCTAGATGATGTGTGTCATATGGAATCTCGCTTCGGTCCGTTAGGAGTCAGCGTTAGTTTAGGTGCAAGATTTATCCATGGTTTGCGCATAATGCACCATAAGCTCAGAAACCATTGTGGAAGCACCCGATAATACTCCCTGGTGAAGAGGCTCAAGTTGAAGCTCAGTTCGATCTGTTTGGAGATAGTGCTAATCTTGATGCAAGATAGGTGCATGGTTTGCATGGAACATACCCTATGCTTAGAAATCCATTTGGACGCTCCCAATAGAACTCCTAGATGACATGTGTCATATAGAATCTCGCTTCAGTCTCTTTGGAGATAGTGTTAGTTTTGGTGCAACATAGCTGCACGGTTTGTGCCTAATGCACCATAGGCTAAGGAACCATTTTGGACGCACGCGATGGTACTCCTAGGTAAAGGGGCTCAAGTTAAAGCTTGGTTTGGAGATAGTGCTAATCTTGATGCAAGATAGGTGCACGGTTTGCATGGAACATACTATATGCTCGGAATTCAATTTGGATGCACCCGATAGAACTCATAGATAATGTGTGTCATATGGAAGCTCGCTTTGGTCTGTTCGGGGACAATGTTAGTTTCGGTGCAAGATAGGAGCACGGTTTGCGCCTAATGCACCATAGGCTCAAAAACCATTGTGGAAGCACCCGATGATACTCCTAGGTGAAGAGGCTAAAGTGGAAGCTTAGTTCGGTCTACTTGGAGATAGTGCTAATCTTAATGTAAGATAGGTGCATGGTTTGCGTGGAACATACCATATGCTCAAAAATCAGATTGGACACACCCAATGGAACTCTTAGATGATGTGTCTCATATGGAGTCTCGCTTTGATCTATTTAGAGACAAAGTTAGTTTCAGTGCAAGATAGGTGCACGGTTTGCGCCTAATGCACCATAGAGTCAGAAATCATTGTGGAAGCACCTGATAGTACTCCTAGGTGAAGAGGATCAAGTGAAATCTCGGTTTGGTCTGTTTTGAGATAGTGCTCATCTTAAGGCAAGATAGGTTCATGGTTTGTGAGGAACATACCATATGCTCAGAAATCAATTTGGACACACCGGATAGAACTCCTAGATGATGTGTGTCATATGGAATGTTGCTTCGGTCCATTTGGTTATAGTGTTAGTTTTGATGTAAGATAGGTGCATGGTTTGCACCAAATGCACCATAATCTAAGAAACCATTTTGGACGCACCCGATGGTACTCCTTGGTGAAGAGGCTCAAGTGGAAGCTTGGTTTGGTCTATTTGGAGATAGTTCTAATCTTGATGCAAGATAGGCGCATGGTTTGCATGGAACATACCATATGCTTAGAAATCAATTTCGACACACCCGATGGAACTGCTAGAAGCACCCGATGGAACTACTAGATGAAGTGTGTCATATGGAATCTCGCTTCTGTCCAGTTGGAGATAGTATTAGTTTCGGTGCAAGATAGGTGCATGATTTGCACCGAGTGCACCATAGGCTTTGAAACCATTGTGGAAGTTCCCGATGGTACTCCTAGGTGAAGAGGCTCAAGTGAAAGCTCCATTCAATCTGTTTGGAGATTCTTCTAATCTTGATGCAAGATAGGTGTACGGTTTGCATGGAATGTACCATATTCTCGGAAATCAATTTGGATGCACCCAATAGAACTCCTAGATGATGTGTGTCATATGGAATCTCATTTTGGTTTGTTTGGAGATAGTGTTAGTTTAGGTGAAAGATTGGTGCACGGTTTGCGCATAATGCACCATAGGCTCAGAACCATTGTGGAAGCACCCAATGATACTTCTAGGTGAAGAGGCTCAAGTGGAAGCTTGGTTCGATCTGTTTGGATCTTTTTGGTGGAGGTGGATAACTTTGATTTAGTGGAAGGAGACGACGTTCACGATCCGACTACAACCATCCAAGGATGATGCGCCTTAGCAACCGATACACCAACTCTAAGGATCGCTGCGTTCTTGTGGTGCGCGACCCGGCCACGAGGGCACTTGTCCTGCAAGCAATCGAAGAACAAGCAAGAACACAATGAACAATCACAATTGCAAAACATATATATTGAGCTTTCAATCTGAAATCACTAGATGGTGGGGTTCCTTTTACAATCAGACGGGCGGTTTATCCAACACGCGCGCTGAAAGGCGTAGCAAATGGCTAACTCGATTAAACAAAACCCAGATTGTTGTGGTGGCATGTAGGAGCCATAAATACAATAGAGAGCAAAGCTGGGCGGCACTCTCGACACTCTAAAAATAACAGAGAAATAAAGGCAACCATTGCTTGGTTGCATGAGATCCTTATTGACCGAAACATGAGATCCTTATTGACCGAAGCATGCTCTAAAAGTAGGTATCCGAAGAAAAGGTCCATGGAGTTATTAGACAATTGCGGCCACCTCATAGCTGCTGTGAACTTGAATTGAGATCCATCTAAAAATATACTTGACGAGTTTTCCATCAAGTGCTTGCATGCTAAAAATGGACTCTGTATGAAGTCATGGCGGTTGTTGTAAGTTGGTGCTGTCTTGCTGTCCAAATCCAGCCTACGCCAATCCCCTATGCTTCTGGTCCTCTCCATCATTCCTGAGCAAAACAAGAGTGCACGTGTCTCCATTGTCTAAATATGATGGACAAGAGTTTAAGAATAAACTTACTTGATGGTTCAGTTGACGGGCACGGGCACGAGTAAGAGGGCCAAGTGGTGTTGGCGATGGTGTGGGTGTAGGTGTGGATGTATAGATGGTGCTGATGTCCTCATCATCCTCCCCTTCTTGCATTTGAGTCGTCCCCGACTCAAGCTCATCTCCCTCACCCAAATATGGCTTCAAATCTGCAATGTTAAATGTGGGACTAACCCCAAAATCTGTAGGAAGATCAAGCTTATATGCATTCTCATTAATTTGTTGTAGCACTTTAAATGGTCCAGCAGCTCTAGGCATCAATTTAGATTTTCTCAACTCAGGAAACCTATCCTTTCTCAAATGCAACCAAACCAAATCTCCAGGTTCAAAAATCAATTTCCTTCTACCTTTATCACCAGCAATCTTATACTTAGCATTCATGCGCTCTATGTTTTCTTTTGTTGTTTCATGCAGTTTTAACATCAATTCAGCACGTTGCTTAGCATCAAAATTCAATTTTTCGGAAGTAGACAAAGATATTGTTCTTTAAATATTGTTCTTTAAAATTGCCACATTTTTTCAGAAGTAGACAAAGATATGGGGCAAACAATCTTCCCACATTTTAATATTGTTCTTTAAAATTGACCTTAACATAGTAGACAAAGTTCTATTTACAACTTCAGTTTGACCATCAGTTTGGGGATGACAAGTGGTAGAAAATAAAAGTTTTGTCCCCAGTTTAGCCCATAAAGTTCTCCAAAAGTGGCTAAGAAATTTAGCATCTCGATCAGAAACAATTATGTTTGGAACACCATGCAAACGAACAACTTCTCGAAAGAACAAATCAGCAATATGTGTGGCGTCATCAGTCTTATGACAAGGTATAAAGTGTGCCATCTTAGAAAATCTATCCACAACCACAAAAACACTATCACGGCCCTTCCTAGTTCTTGGCAATCCCAACACAAAATCCATACAAATATCTTCCCAAGGAATGCTAGGAACAGGTAGTGGCATGTACAAACCGTGTGGATTTAAGCGTGACTTGGCCTTTTGACATGTCGTGCAGCGAGCAATAAATCTCTCCACATCTCTCCTCATCTTTGGCCAAAAGAAATGACCAGCCAGTATGTCCTCCGTCTTCTTTGCCCCAAAATGTCCCATCAAACCACCTCCATGTGCTTCCTGTAGCAACAACAAACGAACAGAGCTAGCTGGAATGCATAGCTTATTAGCTCTAAACACAAAACCATCATTTACAACAAATTTATTCCATGCCTTCCCATCCTTACAATGCAAAAGCACATCTTTAAAATCATCATCATGCACATATTGTTCTTTAACTGTTTCCAATCCAAAGATCTTATGGTCGAGTTGTGTCAACAAGGTATATCTCCTAGATAAAGCATCAGCAATGATATTCTCTTTCCCTTTCTTGTGTCTGATGACATACGGAAAAGATTCAATGAATTCAACCCACTTAGCGTGTCTACGGTTCAGTTTTCCTTGGCTACGAATATGCTTTAACGATTCATGATCAGAATGTATGACAAATTCTTTGGGCCACAAATAATGTTGCCATGTTTCTAATGTTCGCACAAGAGCATACAATTCTTTATCATAAGTAGAATAATTTAGAATAGGCGCACTTATTTTCCTCACTAAAATATGCAATGGGTTTTCCTTCTTGTAACAAAACACCACCCAAACCAATTCCACTAGCATCACATTCAAGTTCAAAAGTTTTGTTAAAATCAGGAAGTTGGAGAAGAGGTGCATGTGTCAACTTATCTTTCAACATGTTGAAAGCATTCTCTTGTGCTGTGCTCCCAGAAAAGTGCACTCCCTTCTTTGTAAGCTCATTCAATGGTGCAGCAATGGTGCTGAAATCCTGCACAAAGCGACGATAGAACCCAGCAAGTCCTAGAAAACTCCGTAGCTGGGTGACGCTCTTTGGTATTGGCCACCTTTGTATCGCTTCCACCTTGGATTTGTCAACCTCAATTCCCTATGGAGTAACAACATAGCCAAGAAAAGAAACTCGATCTGTGCAAAACATGCACTTCTCAATATTACCAAATAAGCGTGCATCTCGTAGAGCTTGAAAAACAGCACGTAACTCATCAAGATGTTGATCCATAGATTTGCTGTAAATTAATATATCATCAAAATAAACAACAACAAATCTTCCAATGAAGGTACGCAAAACCTCGTTCATTAGTCTCATGAAGGTACTCGGTGCATTAGTTAAACCAAAAGGCATGACTAACCACTCATACAAACCGAATTTAGTTTTAAAAGCGGTTTTCCATTCATCTCCCAATTTCATACGAATCTAGTGGTAACCACTACGCAAGTCAACTTTGGAAAATACAATAGCACCACTTAGTTCATCAAGCATGTCATCTAAGCATGGAATAGGATGGCGATATCTAATAGTAATATTATTGATAGCTTGACAATCCACACACATACGCCATGATCCATCTTTTTTAGGCACTAAAATAACAGGAACAGCACAAGGACTAAGAGACTCACGCACATAACCTTTGTCGAGTAGTTCTTGCACTTGCCGCTGAATCTCTTTTGTTTCTTCTGGATTGGTCCTGTATGGTGCACGGTTGGGCAATGAAGCACCGGGAATCAAGTCAATCTGGTGCTCAATCCCTCGAAGTGGTGGTAATCCTGGTGGCATTTCAGTTGGAAACACATCAGAATACTCCTGCAAAATGTCAGCAACCTCCGGAGGCAAAGAATGCAGCACATCATGAAGGGAAATTAATGCATCTTTGCATACTAAAGCATAAATAGTAGAAGTGGATGCATTCAACTCATTAATATCAGACTTAGTAGCAAGCAAACAATTCCCTTTCAATTTGATCCCATCTTTCCTATCTATGACAGGTTTAGTATTCCTCTCTCTTTTTGCTTTTGTAGCCTGAGCCACATCATTTTGCATAATCGCCTCAGGAGACATAGGGTGTAAAACAATTTTTCTATCATGATATAGAAAAGAATACTGATTTGCTCTTCAATGATGCATAGAATCTCTATCAAATTGCCAAGGTATACCTAGCAGAATATTGCAAGCTTGCATAGGCACAACATCACATTCAACAACATCTTTATACGACCCAATGGAAAAATTGATTCGCACAAGTCTAGTTACCTTTGCCTTGCCACTATTGTTCAGCCATTGAATATAATATGGATGTGGGTGTGGGTTAGTGGTAAGCGCAAGCTTCTCCACCATGTCGCTGCTGGCCAAGTTGTTGCAGCTACCTCCATCAATGATCATGCGACATGAACGCTCTTTGATGACACACTTTGTTTGAAACAATGTATGTCGCTGATTTTGCTCTGCCTTCTCCATTTGTGCACTAAGCACACGCTGCACAATAAGGCTCTCATAGCGGTCTGCTTCAGTAGCATCAATATGTTCTTTGAAATGTTGTTCACTACCTGCATGGTCAGCTGCAAGCAATGCAAGTGTATCTTCATCAAAATCACTAGCAGATGAGCACTCACCATCATCTTTGACGATCATAACACGCTTGCTGGGACATTCACGCATCACATGTCCATATCCCTTGCATCGGAGACACTGAATGTCTCTTGTTCTACCTGTAGACGCCATGGATGAAGCACTTGCAGTAGGATTTTGAATCGTCTTTGCCACTGAGTTTGCTGGATTAGCACGAGACATGTTGCTTTGTGAAGGCATAGGAGCACGTGTAGGTGGAGTAGGAGTCGTGCGGGGCTGCCATGAATTAGTCTTCCCTGCAGAAATACTATTCTTGGTACTAGCATATCGTCCCTGAACTTCCCTTTCAGCTTTACACGCAAGATGAAACAAACGGGTTATGTTATTGTAATCTTTATATTCAAGTATGTCCTGAATTTCACGGTTTAGTCCACCCAAAATCCTAGCCATAGCAGGTTCCTCGTCCTCTTCTATATTACAACGCAACATACCCATTTGCAATTCTTGATTATATTCTTCTACAGTTTTAGCTCCCTGTCTCAGTTGTTGTAATTTATGTAACAAATCTCGTGCATAGTAAGAAGGAACAAATCTAGCCCTCATGATTTGTTTTAAAGCATTCCAAGTTTGTGGTATGTTATTAGGATTTTTCTTGACATGTTCATTCCATCAAACAGTAGCAAAGTCACTAAACTCGCTAGTAGCAGCCCTAACACGTGTATTCTCAGGAAACTCATGACATGCAAACTTTTGTTCAATAGAAATTTTCGAAGAAATATATGCATCAGGGTCATACTTACCATCAAAAGGAGGTATTTTAAATTTAATCTTGCTGAAAGAATCAGTATTGTTGGGTACCTCACGTCGACGGTGACCGCCCGTACCACTTCGATTATGGCGTAGGCGATGCCGATCACGAGTGTCACGATCATCATGTTCAGTATCAGCAGTATAATCATCATCATAATTATCTTCGATTTGCTCTTCATCTTCATTATGCTTCTCTTTGTGTTTCATGTGGAAGTCATCAAAACGGTTCAGAAGGGCAGCAAGGCTTTTGTCCATACGAACAATAGATGCCTCCAACCTTGTAAGCTTGCTGGTGGTGGCTATTTGGGCTGTCTCCAATTGCCCAACCTTTTCATTGGTCACCTGTACATCCTCATTGAGGCCATTAGTGTGCTCCCTTACTTTGCGTTCGAAGTGTTGCATAAAGGTCTTTGTCCGTGGTGATTGCGGTGGGGTTGGATCTGGGGTAGGATCTGATTCTCCTCGCATGATCACAAGAGAGGAGACAAAAAAAAGTGAAAGAAAAACTGGCCTAATGCTACTAGGATGTGGTTATTATAATCCTCTCACTCTCAACACTTGTCCATGCATGTTCTCACCTGTTCTTACCAAACTCAACAGGAGGGGGACGGTAGCCAACAATTCAGCAACTCAACCTAAGAAGCAAGTGTATCGGTGCCGCAACATCAATCCCTGTCAAGCTATAGTCGAATTTGTGGAGCTATAGGAAGGCTGAAAGTAGCAAGGAAATACTAACACCACATTAGTTACAAAAGCAGGTTGAGAAATCATTCAACGGTGGTGCTATGCTGGTCCTAGGCTAGACCGTGCTAGAGACGCGAGCCTAGACACAAACAAAGTCACGGTACAGCAGGAACAATAATAAGGACAACAAGAGATAACTCCCCTTCTTTTCCTCTTCCTTTCTTTTCTTTCGTTTTTTTTTCTTTCGTTTTTTTACTCTTTTTTTGATTGTTTTTTTGTTTCTTTCTGTTTTTTTTTCTTTTACTTTGCTCAACTAAAACAAATCTAAATTTTGATGGATTAGATTTCAGAATACGCACAATGCCTTTAGTGTGACAAAAATACAACTAGCAAATTGTGATGGTGATATGGTGCTGCAGTAGTACTTATTGCAATGGGGATGCTAAAAATATAATGTGAAAGAAGAGTGGAGGACAGGCAAAAGGATGCGCGCTGCTG
This sequence comes from Sorghum bicolor, assembly GCF_000003195.3. NCBI lineage: Eukaryota > Viridiplantae > Streptophyta > Magnoliopsida > Poales > Poaceae > Sorghum > Sorghum bicolor. Next base: position 36,687,230 of record NC_012877.2, on the reverse strand, counting down.
GAAGTGGATGGAACAATGGAATGTTCTAAAATTAGATGCGCAAATGTGGAACAAATCTGGTGGTTGCAATAGGATGCTGAAAATAGAATGTGCGCTAGCGCTTATAATAGGATGTATGGATGGTAGAAAAGAGCTTGCAGGAGGTGGTGGTTAATCATAGCATGCTCATGGGTTGAAGTGAAAGGGTGCATGCGCCTAAAAATATAGGGGTGCGTACAAGTGAAAAGATAAACTGGTGGATGGAGTTTACACGGTGCACAAGTAGGGTGGTGATGATAGTTCAGACATTCCAAATGTATATGATAATAGTGATTGCAGCAGAGATTATACGATGGGCAGTGACTAAAACGTGCCAAGAACTCGAAACTCTAAAAGTCTAAACCCAAGACCAACAATTCGACTCAACCGATGTAAATCAAACACAACTTGCCTGAACTAAGTAGTACTAGTAAAAGGCTCAATGGGTCTATAGGATGTTGGGAATGAAACTAAAATTTTTTTTTGGCTTTTCTGGACTATAGGAAAAAAATTGCAAACTAAAATCTCTCACCAATCAAACCTTGCTCTGATTACCACATAATAAGAACGAGGGTGTCCCGATCTTTTTGGTGGAGATGGATAACTTTGATTTAGTGGAAGGAGACGACGTTCACGATCCGACTACAACCATCCAAGGATGATGCGGCGTAGCAACCGATACACCGACTCCAAGGATCGCTGTGTTCTTGTGGTGCGCGACCCGGCCATGAGGGCACTCGTCCTGCAAGCAATCGAAGAACAAGCAAGAACACAATGAACAATCACAATTGCAAAATATATATATATTGACCTTTCAATCTGAAATCACAAGATGGTGGGGTTCCTTTTACAATCAGACGGGCGGTTTATCCAACACGCGCACTGAAAGGCGGTAGCAAATGGCTAACTCGATTAAACAAAACCCAGATTGTTGTGGTGGCATGTAGGAGCCATAAATACAAGGGAGAGCAAAGCTAGGCGGTACTCTCGACACTCTAAAAATAACAGAGAAATAAAGGCAACCATTGCTTGGTTGCATGAGATCCTTATTGACCGAAACATGAGATCCTTATTGACCGAAGCATGCTCTAAAAGTAGGTATCCGAAGAACAGGTCCATGGAGTTATTAGACAATTGTGGCCGCCTCATAGCTGCTGTGAACTTGAATTGAGATCCATCTAAAATTATACTTGACGAGTTTTCCATCAAGTGTTTGCATGCTTAAAATGGACTCTCTATGAAGTCATGGCGGTTGTTGTAAGTTGGTGCTGTCTTGCTGTCCAAATCCAGCCTACGCCAATCCCCTATGCTTCTAGTCCTCTCCATCATTCCTAAGCAAAACAAGAGTGCACATGTCTCCATTGTCTAAATATGACGGACAAGAGTTTAAGAATAAACTTACTTGATGGTTCAGTTGACGGGCACGGGCACGAGTAAGAGGGCCAAGTTGTGTTGGCGATGGTGTGGGTGTAGGTGTGGATGTATAGATGGTGCTGATGTCCTCATCAGAGATAGTGCTAATCATAATGCAAGATAGGTGCACGGTTTGTATGGAATGTACCATATGCTTAGAAATCCGATTGGACACACCCGATGGAACTGCTAGATGCACCTGATGGAATTAATAGATGAAGTGTATCATATGGAACCTCGGTTCAGTCCAGTAGGAGATAGTATTAGTCTCGAAGCAAGATAGGTGCGTTGTTTATGCCCTGTGCACCATAGGCTCACAAACTGTTGTAGAAGTTCCCGATGGTACGCCTAGGTGAGAGGCTCAAGTGAAAGATCGATTCTGTCTGTTTGGAGATAGTGCTAATTTTGATGCAAGATAGGTGTACGGTTTGCATAGAACGTAGCATATTCTCAGAAAACAATTTCGACGCACCTGATAGAACTCCTATATGATGTGTCATATGGAATCTCGCTTCAGTCCGTTTGGAGTTAGTGTTAGTCTAGGTGCAAGATTGATGCACGGTTTGCGCATAATGCACCATAAGCTTAGGAACCATTGTGGAAGCACCCGATAATACTCCTAGGTCAAGAGGCTCAAGTGGAAGCTCGGTTTGATCTGTTTGGAGATAGTGCTAATCTTGATGCAAGATAGGTGCATGGTTTGCATGAAACGTACCATATGCTCAAAAATCCAATTAGACGCACCCAATAGAACTTCCAGATGACAAGTGTCATATGGAATCTTGCTTCGGTCTATTTGGAGACAGTTTGTTTTGGTGCAAGATAGGTACACAGTTTGTGCCTAATGCACCATAGACTAAGAAACCATTTTGGACGCACGCGATGGTTCTCCTTGGTAAAGGGGCTCAAGTGGAAGCTTGGTTTGGAGATAGTGCTAATCTTGATGCATGATATGTGCACGAATTGCATGGAACGTAGCATATGCTTAGAAATCTATTTGGAGGCACCCGATGGAACTCCTAGGTAGATTTTGGACGCACGTGATGGTACTCTTAGGTAAAGGTGCTCAAGTGGACGCTCGGTTTGGAGATAGTGCTAATCTTGATGCAAGGTAGGTGCATGGTTTGCATGGAATGTACCGTATGCTCGGAAGTCAATTTGGAAGCACCAATAGATCTCCTAAATGACGTGTGTCATATGGAATCTCGCTTTGGTCTGTATGGAGACAGTGTGAGTTACGTTGCAAGATAGGTGCACGGTTTGCAACTAATGCACCATAGGATCAGAAACCATTGTCCAAGCAGCCATTGGTACTCCTAGGTGAAGATAATGCTAATCTTGAAGCAAGACAGATGCACGGTTTACATGGAACATACCATCTGCTCAGAAATCAATTTGGACACACCCAATAGAACTCCTAGATGATGTGTGTCATATGGAATCTCGCTTTGGTCTGTATGGAGACAGTGTGAGTTACGTTGCAAGATAGGTGCACGGTTTGCAACTAATGCACCATAGGATCAGAAACCATTGTCCAAGCAGCCATTGGTACTCCTAGGTGAAGATAATGCTAATCTTGAAGCAAGACAGATGCACGGTTTACATGGAACATACCATCTGCTCAGAAATCAATTTGGACACACCCAATAGAACTCCTAGATGATGTGTGTCATATGGAATCTCGCTCCAGTACATTTGTAGTCAGTGTTAGTTTTGATGAAAGATAGGTGCACGGTTTGCGCCTAATGCAACATAGGCTCAGAAACCATTGTGGAAGCACCCGATGATACTCCTAGGTGAAAAGGCTCAAGTGGAAGCTAGGTTTGGTCTGTTTGGAGATAGTGCTAATCTTGATGCATGATAGGTGCTTGGTTTGCATGGAACGTACCATATGCTCAGAAATTAATTTAGACACAATTAATAGAACTCTTAATGGCATATGTCATATGGAATCTCACTTCGGTCTATTTGAAGATAATGTTAGTTTTGGTGCAAGATAGGTGCACGGTTTGTGCCTAATGCACTAGAGGCTAAGAAAACATTTAGGACGCACGCAATGGTACTCCTAGGTAAAGGGGCTCAAGTGGAAGCTCGGTTTGGAGATTGTGCTAATCTTGATGCAATATAGGTGCACGGTTTGCATGGAACGTACCATATGCTCGGAAATCAATTTCGACGCACCCAATAGAACTCCTAGATAATGTGTGTCATATAGAATCTTGCTTCGGTCCGTTTGGAGACAATGTTAGTTTCGTTGCAAGATAGGTGCACAGTTTATGCCTAATGCACCATAGGCTCAGAAACCATTGTGGAAGCACCCGATGTGGGAGCTCGGTTCGGTCTGTTTGGAGATAGTGCTAATCTTGATGTAAGATAGGTGCACAGTTTGCATGGAACGTACCATATGCTTAGAAATCAATTTGTACGCACTCAATAGAACTTTTAGATGATGTGTGTCACATGGAGTCTCGCTTTGGTCTATTTAGAGAAAATGTTAGTTTTAGTGCAAGATAGGTGCATGTTTTGCGCCTAATGTACCGTAGGGTCAGAAACCATTGTGGAAGCACCCAGTGGTACTCCTAGGTGAAGAGACTTAAGTGAAAGCTCGGTTTGGTCTATTTCGATATAGTGCTAATTTTGATGCAAGATAGGTGCACGGTTTGCATGGAACATACCATAAGTTCACAAATTAATTTGGACACACCCGATAGAACTCCTAGATGATGTGTGTCATATGGAATCTTGCTTCGGTCCATTTGGAAATAGTGTTAGTTTTGGTGCAAGATAGGTGCACGGTTTGCACCTAATGCACCATAAGCTAAGAAACCATTTTGGACGCACCCAGTGGTACACCTTGGTGAAGAGGCTCAAGTGTAAGCTTGGTTTGGTCTGTTTGGAGATAGTTCTAATCTTGATGCAAGATAGGCTCACGGTTTGCATGGAACGTACCATATGCATATAAATCAATTTGGACACACCCGATAGAACTACTAGACGCACCCAATGGAACTACTAGCTGAAGTGTGTCATACGGAATCTCGCTTCGGTCTAGTTGAAGATAGTATATTGTTGGAAATCAATTTGGACACACCTGATAGAACTCCTAGATGATGTGTGTCATATTGAATCTCACTTCAGTCTGTTTGGAGACTGTTAGTTTTGGTGCAAGATTGGTGCACAATTTGCGCATATTGCACCATAGGCTCAGAAACTATTGTGGAAGCACCCGATGTTACTCCTAGGTGAAGGCTCAAGTGGAAGCTTGGTTCGATCTGTTTGGAGATAGTGCTAATCTTGATGCAAGATAGGTGCACGATTTGCATGGAACGTACCATATGCTAAGAAATCCATTTGGACGCGCCCAATAGAACTCCTAGATGACTGCCATATAGAATCTCGCTTCAGTCTGTTCGGAGACATAGTTAGTTTTGGTGCAAGATAGGTACAAGATTTGAGCCTAATACATCTTAGGCTAAGAAACCATTTTGGATGCACCCGATGATACTCCTAGGTAAAGGTGCTCAAGTGGAAGCTAAGTTTGGTTTGTTTGGATATAGTGCTAATCTTGATGCAAGATAGGTGCACGAATTGCATGTAGCGTACCATATGCTTAGAAATCTCCTAGTGGAACACCTACATGATGTGTGTCATATAGAATCTCACTTCGTTCTCTTTGGAGATAGAGTTAGTTTTGGTGTAAGATAGGTACACAGTTTGTGCTTATCACACCATAGGCTAAGAAACATTTTGGACGCACATGATGGTACTCCTAGGTAAAGGGGCTCAACTAGAAGCTCAGTTTGGAGATAGTTCTAATCTTGATGCAAGATAGGTGCACGGTTTGCAGGGAACGTACTATATGCTTGGAAATCAATTTCAATGCACCCGATATTACTCCTAGATAATGTGTGTCATATAGAATCTTGCTTCGGTCTGTTTGGAGACAATATAATTTTTAGTGCAAGATAGGTGCATTGTTTGCGCCAAATGCACCATAGGCTCAGAAACCATTGTGGAAGCACCCGATGATACTCCTAGGTGAAGAGGATGAAGTGGAAGCTTGGTTCGGTCTCTTTTGAGATAATGCTAATCTTGATGTAAGATAGGTGCACAATTTGCATGGTACATACCACATGCTTAGAAATCAATTTGGATGCACCCAACAGAACTCTTAGAAGATGTGTGTCATATGGAGTCTCGCTTTGGTCTATTTAGAGACAATGTTAGTTTCAGTGCAAGATAGGTGCACGGTTTGCAACTAATGCACCATAGGGTCAGAAACCATTGTGGAAGCATTCGATGGTACTCCTAGGTGAATAGGCTCAAGTGTAAGCTTGGTTTGGTCTATTTTGATATTGTGCTAATCCTGATGCAAGATAGGTGCATGGTTTGCATGGAGCATACCATATGCTCAAAAATCAATTTGGACACAACAGATAGAACTCCAAGATGATGTGTGTCATATGGAATCTTGCTTTAGTCCAGTTGGAGATAGTGTTAGTTCGGTGCAAGATAGGTGTACAGTTGCACAGAATGCACCATAGTCTAAGAAACCATTTTGGACACACCTGGTGGTACTCCTTGGTGAAGAGGCTCAAGTGGAAGCTTGGTTTACTCTGTTTAGAGATAGTTCTAATCTTGATGCAAGATAGATGCACGGTTTGCATGGAACGTACCATATGGTCAGAAATCAATTTGGACACACCCAATGGAACTGCTAGATGCACCTAATGGAACTAATAGATGAAGTGTGTCATATGGAATCTCGGTTCGGTCCAGTTGGAGATAGTATTAGTTTCGGTGCAAGATCGGTGTGTCGTTTGTGCCTAGTGCACCATAGGCTCAGAAACTGTTGTAGAAGTTCCCAATGGTACTCCTAGGTGAAGAGGCTCAAGTGAAAGCTCAGTTCAGTCTATTTGGAGATAGTGCTAATCTTGATGCAAGAAAGATGTACGGTTTGCATGGAATGTACCATATTCTCATAAATCAATTTGTACGCAACCGATAGTACTCCTAGATGATGTGTGTCATATGGAATCTCGCTTCGGTCTGTTTGGAGTCAGTGTTAGTTTAGGTGCAAGATTGGTGCATGGTTTGAGTATAATACACCATTGGCTCAGAAACCATTGTAGAAGCACCCGATAATACTCCTAGGTGAAGAGGCTCAAGTGGAAGCTCTTTTCGATGTTTGGAGATAGTGCTAATCTTGATGCAAGATAGGTGCATGGTTTGCATGGAACGTACCATATGCTCAGAAATCCATTTGGACGCACTCAATAGAACTCCTAGATGACTTGTGTCATATGGATTCTCGCTTGGGTCTATTTAGAGACAATGTTAGTTTCAGTGCAAGATAGGTGCACCGTTTGTGCCTAATGCACCATAGGGTCAGAAATCATTGTGGAAGCACCCAATGGTACTTTTAGGTGAAGAGGTTCAAGTGAAAGTTTGGTTTCGTTTGTTTCGAGATAATGCTAGTCTTGAGGCAAGATAGGTGCACGGTTTATGTGGAACATATCATATGCTCGGAAATCATTTTGGACACCTGATAAAATTCCTAGATGATGTGTGTCATGGAATCTTGCTTCGGTCCATTTGGAGATAGCGTTAGTTTTGATGTCAGATAGGTGCACGGTTTGCACCTACGGCACCATAATCTAAGAAACCATTTTGGACGCACCCGATGGTACTCCTTGGTGAAGAGGCCCAAGTGGAAGCTTGGTTTGGTCTATTTGGAGATAGTTCTAATCATGATTCAAGATAGGCGCACCATATGCTTAGAAATCAATTTGGACACACCCGATGGAACTGCTAGAAGCACCTGATGGAACTTCTAAACGACGTGTGTCATATGAAATCTTGCTTTGGTCTGTTTGGAGATAGTGTGAGTTTCGTTGCAAGATTGGTGTATGGTTTGCAACTAATGCACCATAGGATCAGAAACCATTGTCTAAGCACCCTATGGTACTCCTAGGTGAAAAGGCTCAAGTGAAAGCTCGGTTTGGTCTGTTTGACGATAGTGCTAATCTTGAAGCAAGATAGATGCACGGTTTACATAGAACATACCATCTGCTCAGAAACCAATTTGGACACACCCAATAGAACTCCTAGATGATGTGTGTCATATGGAATCTCGCTCTAGTACATTTATAGACAGTTGTAGTTTCGATGCAAGATAGGTGCACAGTTTGCGCCTAATACACCATAGGCTCAGAAACCATTGTGGAAGCACCCGATGAGACTCCTAGGTGAAGAGGCTCAGGTGGAAGCTCGGTTTGGTCTGTTTGGAGATAGTGCTAATTTTGATGCATGATAGGTGCTTGGTTTGCAAGGAACGTACCATATGCTCAGAAATTAATTTAGACATAACTAATAGAACTCTTAATGACATATGTCATATGGAATCTCACTTCGGTCTATTTGGAGATAGTGTTAGTTTTGGTGCAAGATAGGTGCACGGTTTGCACCTAATGCGCTAGAGGCTAAGAAAACATTTAGGACGCACGCGATGGTCCTCCTAGGTAAAGGGGCTCAAGTGGAAGCTCGGTTTGGAGATAGTGCTAATCTTAATGCAATATAGGTGCACGGTTTGCATGGAACGTACCATATGCTCGAAAATCAATTTCGACACACCCGATAGAACTCCTAGATAATGTGTGTCATATAGAATCTCGCTTCGGTCTGTTTAGGGACAATATTAGTTTTGGTGCAAGATAGGTGCATTGTTTGCGCCTAATGCACCATAGGCTCAGAAACCATTGTGGAAGCACCCGATGATACTCCTAGGTGAAGAGGCTGAAGTGGAAGCTTGGTTCGGTCTCTTTTGAGATAGTGCTAATCTTGATGTAAGATAGGTGCACGGTTTGCATGGAATATACCATATGCTTAGAAATCAATTTGGATGCACCCAACAGAACTCTTAGATGATGTGTGTCGTATGGAGTCTCGCTTTGGTCTATTTAGAGACAATGTTAGATTCAGTGCAAGATAGGTGCACGGTTTGCACCTAATGCACCATAGGGTCAGAAACCATTGTGGAAGCACTCGATGGTATGCCTAGATGAAGAGGCTCAAGTGAAAGCTCGGTTTGGTCTATTTTGATATAGTGTTAATCTTGATGCAAGATAGGTGCATGGTTTGCATGGAACATACCATATGATCAAAAATCATAATTGGACACACCCGATAGAACTCCTAGATGATGTGTGTCATATGGAATATTGCTTCGGTCTATTTGGAGATAGTGTTAGTTTTGGTGCAAGATAGGTGCACGGTTGGCACATAATGTACCATAGTCTAAGAAACCATTTTGGACACACCTAGTGGTACTCCTTGGTGAAGATAGTTCTAATCTTGATGAAAGATAGGCGCACGGTTTGCATGGATCGTACCATATGCTCAGAAATCAATTTGGACACACCGAAGGAACTGCTAGATGCACCTGATGGAACTAATAGATGAAGTGTGTCATATGGAATCTTGGTTCGGTCCAGTTGGAGATAGTATTAGTTTCGGTGCAAGATAGGCGCGTGGTTTGTGCCCAGTGCACCATAGGATCAGAAATTGTTGTAGAAGTTCCCAATGGTACTCCTAGGTGAAGAGGCTCAAGTGAAAGCTCGGTTCTATCTGTTTGGAGATAGTGCTAATCTTGATGCAAGATAGGTGTACGGTTTGCATGGAATGTACCATATTCTCAGAAATCAATTTGGACGCACCCGATAGAACTCCTAAATGATGTGTGTCATATGGAATCTCGCTTCAGACCATTTAGAGTTAGTGTTAGTTTAGGTGCAAGATTGGTGCATGGTTTGCGCATAATGCACCATAGGCTCAGAGACCATTGTAGAAGCGCCAGATAATACTCTTCGGTGAGGAGGCTTAAGTGGAAGCTCTTTTCGATCTGTTTGGAGATAGTGCTAATCTTGATGCAAGATAGGTGCATGGTTTGCATGGAACGTACCATATGCTCAGAAATCCATTTAGACGCACCCAATAGATGACATGTGTCATAAGGATTATCGCTTGGGTCTATTTAGAGACAATGTTAGTTTTGGTGGTAGATAGGTGCACGGTTTGCGCCTAATGCACCATAGGGTCAGAAATCATTGTGGAAGCACTGAAGGGTCGAGATGGCGGACTAGAGGGGGGCTGAATAGTCCTTTCTAAAAATTATTACGCCGGCTAACCGAAACAAAAGCGGAATTAAAACTATCGGTTTAGCCAAGACTACACCCCTCTATCTAAGTTCTCTAGCACCTTGTAAAAGATCCTAAACAAGGAAACAAGGTGCAACCTTAGCAAGAGCTCGCCTAACCAATTCTAGGAGCAAGGTCACACAAACCTATGCCACTAGTACTTTGCAAACCGGGGAGCTTCTACACAACTAGTAAGCAAAAGCACAAAGCTCCTAAGCTCACTAGCAAAGCTCAACAACAAGACAACCAATGCCAAATTAGAGAGCGCAAAAGTACTTAGCTACACAAACTAAGCAATGTGACTAACAAGGTTGCACAAACCAAATTAGTCACGCAAGGGAACTACTTTTAGCTACACAAGCAAGAAGGTAACTAGCAAGCTACACAAGCTAACTAATTACAAGAGCAACTACACAAGCACAAGTATATGAAAGTAAGAACAAGCTTGTGTTAGGGACTTGCCAACCAACCGGAAGAACAAAGTTGACACGATGATTTGCTTTCGAGGTTCACTTGGTTGCCACCAAGCTACGTCCCCGTTGACACAAGCTCCAAGGCTGCCGCCGGTCCTCTTGCTAGTGGTGACCCGCAAGTCACACTCTCCCATGTGGAGTGCTTACCACAAGCTCTAACACTTGACCCGGCCGAACCACTTGTCACTCTTCACGTCTCGCTCAACTAGAGTTGCTCTTCGCGATCCCCGCGGGGTGAGCACCGTACCCCTCACAATCTCTTATCCGGAGCACCGCACAATCTCCTTACGTGCTTCGACGGAGTCACAAGCCACCAAGCCATCTAGGAGGTGGCAACCTCCAAGAGTAACAAGCACCACCGGCTTGCAAGACGAACACCTAGTGCCACTCGATGCAATCTCTCAATGCAACGCACTAGAATCACTCACTCGCTATTGATTCGCACTCTTGCAAGCACAAGTGAGTTAGAGGCTTTCCTAGCACTCTCCAAGCATGGACACTAAGTCCGAAGGGTGCTCTCTGCCAGCCAAGGCTGGCCACCACTTCTATTTATAGCCCCAAGTGCTAAACTAGCCGTTGCCCCTTCACTGGGCAAAACACGAGGGCACCAGACGCTCACAGGGAGCCACCGGACGCTCAACTCCTAGCGTCCGGTGCTAAGGCGTTAGCCACGTGTCACTAGCCATTTGAACTCGATCGTTGCTGCCAACGGCTACTGCGCACGCGCGCCTGCACAGCACCACCAGACGCGTCCGGTGCACACCGGACTCGTGCGCAGAGAGCTCCGCAAACTCATAGGGTCACCAGACATGAGCCACCGGACGCTGAGCAAGTTGCCACCAGACGCGTCCGGTGCACACCGATCCTAAACTCAGAGAGGTCTGAAAACGCGCAGGGTCACCGGACGTGAGCCACCGGACGCACCCTGAGCGTCCGGTGCTCACCGGACTCATGCGCAGAGAGGGTCACCAAACCGCTCGCACACCGGACGCTGAGCACTGGACTCACTCCGGTGCGTCCGGTGCACTCTGGACAGACCCGACAATACATCGGACGCTAAAGGCCAGCGTCCGGTGCCTCCACGCAGTATAATATATGCAAAGTTCCCACCGGCGCAATATAAAATATGCACTTAATTTTCTCAAAAGCGTCGAATCTCGCCTCGCAAGCTCGGCGGGAGGGAGAGAGGAACCCAAACCCCTCCCAACCCTAGGAACTCCAACTCCTTTGTAAATGTGCCAACACCACCAAGTGTACACCCCCATGTGCAAGTGTGTTAGCATTTTCACAAATATTTTCCCAAAGGAGTTAGCCTCTCAACTTGCCACGCCACTCGATCCTAACACGTATGCAAAGTTAGATCACTCAAGTGGCACTAGATGACCGATATGTAAACAAGTTTGCCCCTCTTGATAGTACGATCATCTATCCTAAATCCGGTCATAAACTTCTCTACACACCTATGACCGGTGAAATGGAAAAGCCCTAGGTTATACCTTTGCTTTGCGCTTTCCATTCCATCTCCTCCAATGTTGATGCAACACATGCACCAACCAATCACCAAATGATATGATCCACTTCATATCATCACGTGACCGTATTGGTTCATTGATCTTGACCTCACTTGCTCTTCACCGTTGCCTCAGTCCATCGGCGCCAAGTCTTGCTCAAGCTTCACCGTCACACGTGGTCCCTCGCTTCAAAGCCTCCGACTTGCCCTTCACTCTTGCAACCGGTCCATCGAGCCAAGCTTCATCTTGATCTTCTCCACCTTGGTCACATGACTCCATGTCATGTCTCATATGCAATGAGCTCCTCCATCATCATATCATCACCTGTGGACTAATCTCCTGTGTATCTCACATAAACACTATTAGTTCACCTAAGTTGTCACTTAATTACCAAAACCAAACAAGGACCTTTCAACCTCCCCCTTTTTGGTAATTGATGACAACTCTACAAAGATATTAAAATTAAGCTTTTTCAAGCTAGCACTTCACACAAGTGTTAATTGCTAACTTGATTTGGATTTTATGCTACTTATCCAAAATTTAAGCTCTATGTCAAGATTTGGATAAGCACCACAAAACCCTACTAAGTGCGAAGGTGTATAGAATAAACCTTTGTAGCTCGATACCAAATTCGATATCAATTGAAGCATTCCATGTGCACCATCCTTAGCACCATGTGTAGCTAGACAACAAAAACACTAGAAACCCCGTGAGATCAACATTAAAAGCAAGGGTCTAGTCTTTACTTGAAGAACACAAGTCTAGCTACCGACTGTTGACGGTCCTTAAGTACTAAAATTAATAATCAAATAAACATAGAAAAGGATCAATATGAAACAAACATCTAGAATTAGGGTTTTATCTGACAGAATTCCACGAGTTTTGGTGTTTATCTATTTCTGCAGGGGTTTATCAGAAAATATGGAGAGAAGGCCCACATGTCATGTTTACAACGAGATAATTACGTGCCGCGCAATTTTCCTCAATCTAGAAGGATCCAGAAGCCACGGGAACGAACGGGACGCGATTCGGGCTCGGGAGCTGGGCGGCCGCCCACCCCCCTTGGGCGCCCGCCCTGGCCAGTAGTTGGATCAGGACTCTCTCTCGGGACAACTCTCCACCGACCTAAAGGATCAATCTAAACCATACAATCTATGTCGGTTTGATCCAATGGCTCACGTTCACTTGAGGGGACTATAAAACCAGACCCCCTGGCCCCTGGAGGAGAGGAGGAGAAATCATTATTCAGAGGTAGCCATCAAAGTTAGGGTTTAGATCTCTCTCCCACAGAGAATTAGAATTAGCTACTCCATAATCCTTCAAGTTTAGAGGTTTGATTAGATAGCAATTAGAGAAGTAGAGCAATACGCTCTGGATTCGGATCTTCGGTAATAAAGATTGGTATTATTCATATCTTTCTCTAAATCTATTGTTCTAATTGCATTATGTCTCTAATTATTATGTTCTTAGTTTGCTCTAGTTCTATATTTGATATAGTTCTAATTGATAATGAGTTTATGTATAAGTTTGCAAAACGCTTAGCTCTTGTCGCGAGGGAGTTAGGTGATAGATCACATGTGAGCGTGGTGCTTAGATGTTATTTATCTGCAAATGTATCCTATTGGCCGAGTCGTGTGGTAGTTCGCGATAGTGACAGCTTCGTTGATTCTTATATAGTCCACCCTCCGTTGATAGGACAGGCAGAACCGGTATTGTGGAGTAAGTCATGCGATGTTCTGATTTACTTTATCAATGTTCCTTATACATGAATGAAGAGTCTTTTATGCTACATATGATCTTGTAGATAACTAGAGTAGATTATGACTTAGTAGTTAGTAGATAACTTAGAATCCATTCTCTAGCTAATCCGACATCACCTACATATATGAGGAGTAGTCTATTTTCTAATCGCTGTGTTATCTACCCATGAACTTATACTTTATTATCATTATCTTTATGGTTTACCCCCTGCTAAAGTAAGTGACTGTGTGACGAGTTTCTCATTAGTAATCATGTTCTTGCAAGTTTATCTCTAGTCTATGCCTTGATAGATTTTATCCCTTGATTTAATTCCATCTTCTTTAGATCCCTAGAGCAAAATTATAAATAACGATACCTGGAATACTTATCCTAGTGAAATGCTACAATGAGGTGTTTTATCTGTGCGCTTGCGGATAGAATAGATTATTTTCTAGAGAGCCTTTACATTTATAAATACCTTTGTACACTCTGGCGCCATGCTAGGGATGACAACCTAGTATCTAAGTGGTGTTAGCTAGTGTCAACAAGCATTTCTGGCGCCGTTGCCGGGGATCTTATAGGATTTATACGAGTCTCAGGAATAAGTCATAAATAGGAACGGTAACGGAAGCTAGAAAATCAATCAAGGTTATTCACATAAAATATTACACTAGACTATAGAGAAATAATTGCATAAAAACAGCTACTAAGTGAGAAATCATAACAAGGCACCTCTGCTTTGGCAGGTTCACCCTGTTGTTTTTCTATGTTTACATTTTTATACAGGGTATAACAGGATTGACTTTGGGTACGTTCAACTCTTCTTCATCAGAACCAAAGCAATCAAGAGAAGAAGAAGCTAGCTACCAATTGCTGAAGCTATGGCACAAAAGACCTTGCAAGAATTCTCTGCCCCAAGTCTTGACAACGTTCCAACCGGTCCAAGATTTGCAGTAGAAGAAGGAATACCCGAGTTTGACCTCAAGTCAAGCCTCATCAATTTGGTACAAGCTACACAATTCAGTGGAAAGGCACATGAAGATGCCAGTGCACACTTGCAGAATTTCTTAGAGATTGGAAGCACAATCCACATCAACGGAGTTGACAAAGACGTCATACTGCTTCGCCTTTTTCCATTCTCACTAGAAGGAAAAGCGAGAAAGTGGTTCTACACTCATCAAGATAATATCAACAACTGGACGAACTTGTTAGATGCCTTTCTATCAAAGTTTTTCCCTATAGGCAAAACAACTGCCTTAAGAGGAAATATTGTCAGTTTCCAACAGCAGAAGACAGAAGCCATTTCAGAAGCATGGGAGCGTTTTCAAGGATACATATCAGATTGTCCTCACCATGGAATGGCTACATGGTTACTTATGCAGACCTTCTACCATGGATTAACACAGAAGGCTCGTGAGTGCCTCGATGCATCTGCGAAAGGATCATTCTTCGAGCTTACAACTGGAAAAGCAGAGATACTTTTGGATAAGATAGCAGAAAACCAAAGCTGGTTCCAAGATAAAGCTCAACATTGTCATCAAACTGAAGAAATATCAGAAGAAGTAAAAGCATTATCAACAAAGATGGAAAATTTGCTCCATTGAAATGACCAGAGGGCCAAGTTCAAAGAAGATCAAAGGGCCATTGAGACAGCATACAAATATCAACAAACTTCAAGTCAACCCAATAGCAAAGGTATGAATTCAGGTAATACTATCAAGCAACTTTCATTAAAAGAGGTAATTGCTCAACAAACCAAAATTAATGATGAAGTTAAACAAAGGCTAGATACAAATGAATCATCTCTAAAAGATATACACAATAAAATGGATTTTCTACTAACTGCCTTTGATGAGCAAAACACTCTTAATAAAAGGGTAGAGCTTAAATTAATAAAATTAGCTGCTGCACTGCCTGTTGCTACTAACATTGAGCAGGTAAAGAATGTTGGGTACTCTTAACATCATTACCAAAAGTAGACTAAGTTCTAAATCTAGCAACGGTGCCAAAAATGCCAAACCTATCCCTCACACCACTTAAGCCAAGTTGTCATCCCCAGCATGACATGAGAGACGCGGTATTGAAATATGCAATTGCTCTTCTAAATAAATAATGAATGGGATCTGCAAGCGCACAGATTAATACCGATGTAGCATTTTAACCGGGAAGTATTCCAGGTATCGTTATTTATATTTTTACCACTGGGAAGGGATTAGAAATCATCACTAATGATTACAAAATAGAATATGAGATTGAGCATCTATCATTGCATGTATAATTGAGAACATTATATCTAACTCATCATACAGGGATAAGTGTCACATAAAAGATGTATGAAATAATAATAGTGACAAGGATAACTAATCTGATCTAGTCACATAATAAATATGATAAGCACCTCAATTAGATACTCTAGAAAGTCATTAGCATGGTATTAGAACGAACTACAAGAATATTCCCTAAGTTATTCTCAACTATATAGTCTAGCATATCATAGTTAGTGCAAGCATACTTAGCAATCATTGCGAGACAAGACTACGCCCATGCATAGTGATATTAGCAAGGAATATGAGAAACATAGCAATCACTCCCCTGTAATAATGTTGCTCTGCCAGCCCAATGCACGAGAGGGGGACTATATAAGAATCAATGAAGCTGTCACTATCACGAACCACCCCACGATCTGGCATATTGGGTACAATCGCAGATAAATACGGTATAAGCACCACGCCTACACAATATCTATCATTTACCCATGGATCCGATGGATAAACGCTATACGATCCTAAGCATGTATATAGATCGTATCTAACTAAGCCAAGTACATAACTATGATAAACTAAGAACAATATAATCTTGAATATAAGCAAGTAGAGCAAAGTCATAAGCAATATATTGAAGTAGAACAAAGTCATATTCATAATATTGAAGAACAAAGATAATTAGAAAGCAATTAGAAACACAATTAGAGAATTACCAAGAATCCTCTTGACAGATCCGGAAACCAATCGAAGATTGACTCCTTCTAGTTCTAATCCTAAGTAGCTATGCTAATCTAGATGTCTAATAGATGTGGTGGCTCTAATCTTGATCAGAGGCTTCTTCTCCCTTGATGGAACAATGAATTAGGGTTGAGAGGCTCTCTCCTCCAGGGGCCAGGGGGTCTGGTTTTATAGTCCCTTCAAGTGAATATGGGCCCTTGGATCAAACCGACATAGATTGTATGGTTTAGATTCATCCTTTAGGTCGGTGGAGACTTCTCGCAAAGCAGAGTCCTGTTTGGACTCCTGAGGTGGGCGGGCGCCCAGTAGGACAGGGGGGGCGCCCTGCCTCTGGCCCCGTTTCGCCTCCGCTTCGGTCTCGTGGCTTCTGGAGTCTTTTAGATGTAAGATAATTGCGCAGCATGTTAATATCTTTACGTAATCCTGACGTGTGGGCCTTTCTTCCATATTTCCTGATAACCCCCTGCAGAAATAGACAAACACCAAAACTCGTGGAATTCTGTCAGATAAAACCCTAAGTCTGGATGTGGATTTTATTTGGATCCTTTTCTTTACTTATTTGATAATTAAATTTGATACTTAAGGACCGTCAACAAACTCCCCCAAGCTTACCTCTTGCTCGTCCCTGAGCAAGGATAGACTTAGCTATGGATCATAAGTTGTTGCAATATCTTTTTAAAAATTTTGACGGTACACATGCTTTTAAATAAGATCTCATCTCTGAGTTAGAGTAAACTGTCAAGACTTAAAACTTACTTACTTTACCTCCACCATGGGACTTGTAACTGTCACTTCTGTCATGAGTGGTTAAAAGATAGAACAGTCTAGCCAAGTGCCATGTCTCTTATTCTTGATCAGCTATAGCTCTGGGGTTTTTGCAGATTTTCAAATAAAACTCAGAGTTTCCTTGTATGATTCTCTCAGGTCTCTCTTTTGTGGTATTTTTGGATCCTTACCAAGGCAGTGATGGTATATGCCTTCTCTCAAGATATGTGGTATTTGTGGTATGAGGCATAGTGACATTGCCTTCTCTCTCACCCTACTCTAATAAGGCTTTAATATCTGGAGCTCATAGGTGGGAGATAAAGTATACATACTTACAAGACATTTATTGCATAGTCAAACCATGGATCCAAAGTAACAAGTCAATAAGTTTAATCAAGATGTGCATGTGTGGCGAATGAATGGTATATGGTGATGATGGTGAAAACAATGGTGAAAACAATGGTGATGGAAGTCTAATTCTACTTTTGCTCTTTGAGGGGATACATACCTTCCTTGCTTTTGAAACTTTATGAGGAGAATGAGATGCTCTTCTTTTTCTTGTCTCTCAGGTGGGTATCTTGCACCCCTAATTCTACTGTCGGACACTTGTCTATTTTTACCTCTCGTCTCATTTTTTCTTTTCTTTCGAGGTTCCGAGCACTTGCTCCTTTTTATTTCCTCGTATTATTTTTTTTAGAGCATTCATCTCTTGAGATAATATAGCAAGTGGTAGTAACAAGATAACTTGAGCATTTATTTCACAAGGGGAAAACAGAAATATTTTTGGTTATTCTCTCCCGGATTAGGAGTAGAATATTTTCAGGTGGTTCTGGAGATGGAATGGATGGATATATGTGGATGGTACTTCCAGAGTAGAAGTAGCATATATGAGTGAACGTGCAAGTGAAATCTTGATTTAACCACATGACAAGCTCCTAAGGGTCTACACAGCTTGACCACACTCAATGCTCATAAGCAGTAAATAGTAAATGTGTGGCTCAAAGTCTAGCAAGCATGTATATATGGCTGTGGTAGGAATTTAAACTCTCATCATACAGGAACTCATCATGCAACATTTTAAAAATTTTCAAGATAAAATTCTCCAGAATTCTAGCATCTCTAGGAACAGATAAACAGCAGCTCAGCCTTCCCATATCTTATTCGTTAACAACTTAAACTTCAGATCAAGTTTTCATCCCACAAGTTTAGGTCTAGAGCAAGCTTTAAATTATAAAAGTTATATCTAAACTTGAGAGAGAACTTAAAATTTGCAAATTAGGCAGAGCAACTATTTATCATATCCATGCTTAAATTTATTTAGATACAGATTAGCATAGCCACTTTATTTATTTATTAAACACACTAAGCAAAAGATATATATATAAGCATAAAATCTTTATTTGGTTTTCCCATAGTTTATGTGTATTTTAATATTCTAAAATAATATAAGTATAAAGATAGATAGAAATACTTATCGGGATAAATGGGGGTGCTCTCCCCCAAGCTGAATTTTGACGTAATTTCTCTTGATGTAGCTAACAGGTGGTAGAGGTGTATTTGAAAGTCAGCAGCATTCTGACAGCGATTAGAATGTCCTCCGTCTACTAGTCTTCTTGATTCTTAAATTCTGTGGAGCTCAAATAGACAACAAAGCTTGTGGAACTAATTAAGTGTTAGCATTAAATATCTATCCTTTATTATCTTGAGACTCCTTGATAAATATTACTCCCTGTTTTTATATTTTTGTTTTATAAAGCAGAAAAAATATTTTTATGCCACCACAGTGAATGTACTTATGGGTTTTATGCCACTCGTATACTCACATGGGGCTTACTGTTTTTTCACATTTTTATTTTCTTTTTAGGATAATACGAACATGATTAACTAAGTAAACTATTTTAAATAATTGAAAGGGAAAAGATAACTACCAAGTTTACCTCTTGGCAAGGCGTTCGGTGTTTTTAAGTCCTCCGAACGGGACTCTCCAATTTCTTAATCGTCCTGAGGTTCGTTGGGTGGCATAGTCGGTACTTCCGGCAGCGTCTCCTCTTCTTGTATAGTTATCTTCATTTTCCATACCTAACTTGGTGCTTCAATCTCCTCGGGATAATTCTGTTTAAACTCTACGTCTTCTGATCTTACAACTTCTCCTTCATAGTCTGCCCATCCGTCCTTGATGATCTGCCTCCTCTGGTTGCGGTTGCGTCTCTTTCTGACCTGCTTAGATTCTTCAACGATATAGTTAGGGTCAGTAAAATAACGGCGTACCTTCTCTGAGGGGAAGTGCATATGGACTTCTCCGGTTCCAATGTAGATAATCGCTTTAACGGTGCTGAGGAACGGTCTTCCAAGGATGATGGGTGGATCATACTCGTCTTCTCCCATGTCAACAACTTGAAAGTCTGTGTTGACAAAATGATCGTCTATTTTGACTGGAACATCAGATACGGTTCCTTTAACTTCTCGAAATGTCTGATTTGCCATCTGGAGCTGAATGTATGTTGGTCTTAGTGGCATGGTCCCGAACAAGAGCCGATAGGTGACTGCGGCCATTATGTTGACGCCCGATCCGGTGTCGCAAATCGTCTTGTAGAAGTTGTATCCATTTATGGAGCAGTAGATGCTTGGCATTCCTGGGTCGTCCTTCTTGGTCAAAAACGGTGACTTAAGTTGGTGATCTTGGCCTCCATGGACTACAGTGACCATCTTAGCTGACTCGGTCCACACTTGCTTGTTCCTGTTCCTCCTGTTGGTCCTCTTCCTTGATTTACGTCTGGATTGATTTGGAATTTGTGTAGTCTTGTTTTTGAAGAAAAATGTCTCCTTCCCTTTGACGTAGAAACTGATCTTGGCAGCACTGGCGTAGATGATAGCTCCCGTGGTGTTCAAGAATGGCCTCCCTAAGATGATAGGTGCTCTCTCATCATTTCCGGTCTCTACCACTACGAAGTCTGCTGGGGCATATAAGGTACCAACTCGGACACAAAGGTTCTTCACTATTCCTTTTCGAAATGTTATCGTCTGATCTGCAAACTGCAAACACATGGTTGTTTCTAATAAAGGATATATAAAGAATTTTTCATAGAGTACCCTGGGTATAATGTTGACGCTGGAGCCAAAGTCACAGAGTGCTTCTGGGACATCCACCATGCCAATGGAGATCGGGATGACGGGGCGTCCTGGATCGCCTCTCTTGACCGGCAGAAGGTCAGTAGAGAATTCATTGACGGGGTTACTCCAATTACCTACATCAAACATGTCTACAAGATTTGCAGATTCTAATCCTTCCGGTTGTGATGGTATACCGGGGTTAGTAGTAGGAACAGCAGCAGCTATTTGATTTAACTGAGATTCAATCATTTTATTAAAGCTAATTTGATTCTTGATGGCAGTAGAGAAATTATCCATTCTATTATTTATATTTTCTAGCATTTTATCATTAGATGCCAATTTCTTAGATAGATTATCCATTAGCTTTCCTTGATTAGACACTAACTCTCTCCAAGGTGGAAAATTATTATTATTATTGTAAGAATTGTTACCTTGATAATTACCTGAGTAGTTAGGCCTCTGTTGATTCTAACCTTGATTTTGTTGAGGACGGTTGTAGTAGTAGTTGTTGTTGTTGATGTAGTTCACATCCTCAAGTATCTCAGGGCAGTGGTTGCCTGAGTGTCCAGTGTCTCCACACTCCTCACAAGTCATGTGAGAGTCGTAGATGTGCATAACTTCTTTCTTGTCTCCAGCTCTATCGTCGAGCTTCTTCATGAGCAGGTCTAGCTTTGCAGACAACATGTCTACCTCCTTCAGCTGATGCATACCTCCACCTCTCTTGCGTGTCTGGCTCCTCTCTTCATTCCAGCTTTGGTTGGACGCCATCTTCTCCACAAGAGCTGTGGCTTGTGGTATAGTAAGTGATAAGAATGCTCCTCCAGCTGCAGCATCCATGGTCTCTCGGGCACTGTTGCTGAGCCCATGATAGAATGTCTGCATTGTTGGGTATTCTTAACATCATTACTAAAAGTAGACTAAGTTCTAAATCTAGCAACGGTGCCAAAAATGCCAAACCTATCCCTTACACCACTTAAGCCAAGTTGTCATCCCCAGCATGATATAAGAGACGCGGTATTGAAATATGCAATTTCTCTTCTAAATAAATAATGAATGGGATCTGCAAGCGCACAGATTAATACCGATGCAGCATTTTAACCGGGAAGTATTCCAGGTATCGTTATTTATATTTTTACCACTGGGAAGGGATTAGCAATCATCACTATTGATTACAGAATAGAATATGGGATTGAGCATCTATCATTGCATGTATAATTGAGAACATTATATCTAACTCTTCATACAGGGATAAGTGTCACATAAAAGATATATGAAATAATAATAGTGACAAGGATAACTAATCTGATCTAGCCACATAATAAATATGATAAGCACCTCAATTAGATACTCTAGAAAGTCATTAGCATGGTATTAGAACGAACTACAAGAATATTCCCTAAGTTATTCTTAACTATATAGTCTATCATATCATAGTTAGTGCAAGCATACTTAGCAATCATTGCGAGACAATACTACGCCCATGCATAGTGATATTAGCAAGGAATATGAGAAACATAGCAATCACTCCCCTGTAATAATGTTGCTTTGCCAGCCCAATACACGAGAGGGGGACTATATAAGAATCAATGAAGCTGTCACTATCACGAACTACCCCACGATCTGGCATATTGGGTACAATCGCAGATAATACGGTATAAGCACCACGCCTACACAATATCTATCATTTACCCATGGATCCGATGGATAAACGCTATACGATCCTAAGCATGTATATAGATCGTATCTAACTAAGCCAAGTACATAACTATGATAAACTAAGAACAATATAATCTTGAATATAAGCAAGTAGAGCAAAGTCATAAGCAATATATTGAAATAGAACAAAGTCATATTCATAATATTGAAGAACAAAGATAATTAGAAAGTAATTAGAAGCACAATTAGAGAATTACCAAGAATCCTCCTGACAGATCCGGAAACCAATCGAAGATTGACTCCTTCAAGTTCTAATCCTATGTAGCTATGCTAATCTAGATATCTAATTGATGTGGTGGCTCTACTCTTGATCAGAGGCTTCTTCTCCCTTGATGGAACAATGAATTAGGGTTGAGAGGCTCTCTCCTCCAGGGGCCAGGGGGTCTGGTTTTATAGTCCCTTCAAGTGAATATGGGCCCTTGGATCAAACCGACATAGATTGTATGGTTTTGATTCATCCTTTAGGTCGGTGGAGATCTCCCGCAAAGCAGAGTCCTGATTGGACTCAGGAGGTGGGCGGGCGCCCTGACCAACTGGGCGGCCGCCCAGGGTCTGGCCCCGTTTCGCCTCCGCTTCGGTCTCATGGCTTCTGGAGTCTTCTAGATGTAAGATAATTGCGCAGCACGTTAATACCTTTACGTAATCCTGACATGTGGGCCTTTCTTCCGTATTTCCTGATAACCCCCTGCAGAAATAGACAAACACCAAAACTCGTGGAATTCTGTCAGATAAAACCCTGAGTCTGGATCTTGATTCCATTTGGATCCTTTTCTTTATTTATTTGATAATTAAATTTGATACTTAAGGACCGTCAACATGCATCAATAGCCAACTCTCCATTCCATGATGGGGACATTCTAGGATGTAGTCTTGAAAGCGCTCCCATGCTTCTGGAACAGATTCATCATTTTGTTGTTGAAAACTTGTAATCTTCCCACGGAGAGCATTGGTCTTGCCCATGGGAAAGAACTTAGCCAGGAAGTTTGTTGAGCAGAGTGCCCACGTAGTATTCTTCTCCTTTGTAGCGTAGAACCACTGCTTCGCTCTTCCTAACAGTGAGAATGGAAAGAGGCGAAGTAGTATAGCGTCTTTGGAAACTCCTGCTATGGTGAATGTGTTGCAAATCTCCAGGAAGTGTTGTAAATGAGCACTAGCATCTTCGTGTGCCTTCCCACAGAACTGGTTGGATTGCACCATGTTGATAAGTCCAGGCTTGAGCTCAAAGTTGCCATCGATCTCTGCAGCAGGTCCAGTGCGGATGTTGTCCGTAGTGGGAGCTGAGAAGTCGCGGATCGATTTGTTCGCCATGGCTTCGAACTCTGAAGACAAGTTCCGGTGATCTTCTTGATTGTATGAAGCTTCTTCGTGAAGTGTTGATGATTTCTTTAGCTTGGCTCTCGTCTTCTTGAATAATGCTTCAGGATTGTTAACAAAATTTCCTAGAAGATGTCTTCTATTCATACATTCCCCTGCATAAGATAAAATAGAAAAATATCGGGGTAAAACTGTATGAGAGAATAGATAAGCTCAATCATATTTGTGATGCGAATGATAACTCAAAATCTTTTATTCCATTCCTGATTAGTAATCAACCTTCCCCGGCAACGGCGCCAAAAATGCTTGTTGGGTATTCTTAACATCATTACCAAAAGTAGACTAAGTTCTAAATCTAGCAACGGTGCCAAAAATGCCAAACCTATCCCTCACACCACTTAAGCCAAGTTGTCATCCCCAGCATGACATGAGAGACGCGGTATTGAAATATACAATTGCTCTTCTAAATAAATAATGAATGGGATCTGCAAGCGCACAGATTAATACCGATGTAGCATTTTAACCGGGAAGTATTCCAGGTATCGTTATTTATATTTTTACCACTGGGAAGGGATTAGAAATCATCACTAATGATTACAGAATAGAATATGAGATTGAGCATCTATCATTGCATGTATAATTGAGAACATTATATCTAACTCATCATACAGGGATAAGTGTCACATAAAAGATGTATGAAATAATAATAGTAACAAGGATAACTAATCTGATCTAGCCACATAATAAATATGATAAGCACCTCAATTAGATACTCTAGAAAGTCATTAGCATGGTATTAGAATGAACTACAAGAATATTCCCTAAGTTATTCTCAACTATATAGTCTAGCATATCATAGTTAGTGCAAGCATACTTAGCAATCATTGCGAGACAAGACTACGCCCATGCATAGTGATATTAGCAAGGAATATGAGAAACATAGCAATCACTCCCCTGTAATAATGTTGCTCTGCCAGCCCAATACACGAGAGGGGGACTATATAAGAATCAATGAAGCTGTCACTATCACGAACCACCCCACGATCTGGCATATTGGGTACAATCGTAGATAAATACGGTATAAGCACCACGCCTACACAATATCTATCATTTACCCATGGATCCGATGGATAAACGCTATACGATCCTAAGCATGTATATAGATCGTATCTAACTAAGCCAAGTACATAACTATGATAAACTAAGAACAATATAATCTTGAATATAAGCAAGTAGAGCAAAGTCATAAGCAATATATTGAAGTAGAACAAAGTCATATTCATAATATTGAAGAACAAAGATAATTAGAAAGCAATTAGAAACACAATTAGAGAATTACCAAGAATCCTCTTGACAGATCCGGAAACCAATCGAAGATTGACTCCTTCTAGTTCTAATCCTAAGTAGCTATGCTAATCTAGATGTCTAATTGATGTGGTGGCTCTAATCTTGATCAGAGGCTTCTTCTCCCTTGATGGAACAATGAATTAGGGTTGAGAGGCTCTCTCCTCCAGGGGCCAGGGGGTCTGGTTTTATAGTCCCTTCAAGTGAATATGGGCCCTTGGATCAAACCGACATAGATTGTATGGTTTAGATTCATCCTTTAGGTCGGTGGAGACTTCCCGCAAAGCAGAGTCCTGTTTGGACTCCTGAGGTGGGCGGGCGCCCTGCCTCTGGCCCCGTTTCGCCTCCGCTTTGGTCTCGTGGCTTCTGGAGTCTTCTAGATGTAAGATAATTGCGCAGCACGTTAATGTCTTTACGTAATCGTGACGTGTGGGCCTTTCTTCCGTATTTCCTGATAACCCCCTGCAGAAATAGACAAACACCAAAACTCGTGGAATTCTGTCAGATAAAACCCTAAGTCTGGATGTGGATTTTATTTGGATCCTTTTCTTTACTTATTTGATAATTAAATTTGATACTTAAGGACCGTCAACAAAGAATATAACTACTAGAGGAGGCAAAGCCACCAGAGATCCACCATACCCAAAAGAGAAACAAAGAACATCAGCACCAGTGCAACCAGCAGTGATAGAAGAAGAAAGCCCAATTGAAGCAGAAGATCTGCTCCAACCACCAAGAATTGGAGAAATGAGGAAAGATTTTTACGACACCAACTATTTGCCATTTCCCAGAAGAAACAGAGGACTGCAGTCGGATGAGCAGTTTGGTAAGTTTGTAGAGGTCATTCAGAAATTATATGTCAACATACCTCTGCTCGATGCCATACAGGTACCTACATATGCAAAGTACATCAGAGATATTCTTAACAAGAAGAGGCCACTGCCCACCACTGAGGTTATCAAGCTGACAGAAGAATGTAGTGCGGCCATCCTCAACAAACCACCAAAGAAGAAGGAAGATCCCGGATGTCCCACTATCGATTGCTCGATCGTAAACCAACACTTCAACAATGCACTTTGTGATCTCGGAGCAAGTGTTAGTGTGATGCCAGCATCAGTCTACAAAAAGCTTGAGCATGCAACTTTAGAACCAACATCAATGTGCCTGCAACTAGCGGATCAATCGGTTCGACACCCTCTGGGCATCGCCGAGAACATTCCAGTCAAGATCAGAGATTTCCTGGTGCCAGTAGACTTCGTAGTACTGGACATGAGTCCTGACTCAAAAGTATCCATCATCCTTGGAAGGCCATTTCTGAGCACTGCCAACGCCCACATTGATGTCGG
Organism: Sorghum bicolor; assembly: GCF_000003195.3. Taxonomy (NCBI): domain Eukaryota; kingdom Viridiplantae; phylum Streptophyta; class Magnoliopsida; order Poales; family Poaceae; genus Sorghum; species Sorghum bicolor. Next base: position 36,661,282 of record NC_012877.2, on the reverse strand, counting down.
GAAGGGAGAAATCAAGTTCAACATAAACGGTCAAGAAGAACATTTCACATTCAAACCCAGACCAGAGAGAGACTCTACAGTGAAGGAAGTTCACGAAGAACCACTGGAGACACCATCTCCGGTGGAAGGTAACTCAGAAGATTAAAAGAATTGGAGGTCCAGCTTGGGGGACCTAAAAATCCCAAACCCTCACCGAGAGGTAAATCGGTATTTATCCGCATTATTAATTTTCTCATGTTTAAATTCTTGCATAATTAATTCTTGCATTAGTCATATATATTCATAGCATAGTTATAATAATAAAAAAGCCCCATATAAATAATATTCATGGTGTGTAACAACCCATATTTATTAATTATTGTGGAGACACAAAAATATTTTCCATTATCATTTTAATTAATTTTCAATTTTCATAGATTTTCCTGCATTATATTTAATCATATAAATCTTCTAGAAGCATGACCCACACTCTTTGGGTCCCACATGTCATACACTTCACCTCACATACATCCCATCACATAATTTCATCCACCAATATGTTTCCACTCACTTGACATCTTTCCACCGTCCAACCACCACCAACACAATATTATTCTGCGTGAGATCAAAGCAAGAAAGCAAGTGGAGGAGGCACACCCAGGATGGACACTAGGGGTGGGCGCCCGCCCTGTCCCCTGCTCAGCCTATAAAAGGCCACCTCCAGCTCCCCTTCTCTTCACACAAACACTTCAGAAAACCAAACAAATCTCAGTTTCCCTTGAACGAGTTCTTGTAGTGAAGAGAAGAGAGTAGAGAGGAAGAGGAGAGTGGAAGGGAAGGTTGGAGTTCTTTTGAGAGAGTAATTATCACCTAGTAAGTAGTTGTCTAAGCAGAAGCAAAAGTTGTTTAGGGGGAGACTCTACCAAAATAGAAACTTGTCTTGAACGATTAACCCCTGGACTACTGACACTCCGGACAGCTGACCACTAACATTTTATCTCACATTTTCTACCAGTTGTATTTTTGCCAACTTTTGTTTGCAGGATGTTTAAGAAGGTGAAGAATGCAGGGAAGGCTCTCAAGAACATTGGTACAAGGAGTTCAACCCGACACTCCTCACAGCCATCAGAGATGAGCGTCGATCCGACACCCACACAAGCTCCATCATCTTCATCAGGTCAGCAAGTTAAGGTCCTTCTCAAGATAGGAGACCTAGGACTGAAGACCCGAAGAGAGAAGGAAGTTTATCAGCAATTGAAGAACAAGGATTTCATTCACACCCCTACTATCGATCCAATCCTACTACGAGAAACAGGTATGGAAACTGAATTTGACTTAATTTTTCAAATGATGGGTTGGATAAATTTTTGGAATATAACTGAGCTGGGTTCTCGTCTTCTTACCCTCGAATTTCTTTGCACTTTACAATACTATGAGGGGGGAATTGTTTTTCGGATGTTTAAACAGGAAATTATGTTATCTTGGAGAGAGCTGAGCGACCATCTTGGTTTCTCTTCAAGATGCATCCTGAACATTGACTCCGATTTACCCAATTTTGAGAGACACCAGTTTTGGAGAGAAATATCTAGAGATAATTTTTACAGTCAAGCCCGAACCAGTGACATGGAACACCCCACTCTTAGGATGTTCCACAAATGGCTTGGGTACAATTTTTTTTATCGTGACGATATTAGGAAAGTATGAGTAGGAGATCTACGACTTTTATATGCTGCTATTAGTAAAGTACCCACTTCACCTGTTACACTATTAGTTTCTCATTGGCTTACTATACCTAGTCTTCAGGGACCAGTAGGATGTACTTCACTTATCACTCGTCTAGCCACTAATCTTCACTTACTAGAAAACTCATCATTGGACTTCGTAGAAGAATTAAGAATTTATCATGGCTATGACACATTTAGACAAGCTCGGATGTTAAAGAAAGAGGGGAATATAATGTATATGCTATATGATGATAAAGGCAAGATTCGGTTACCTAACCCGAACCTTGGCCTCTACTCTGTGCAAAACTTTTTGATTGAGATTGCAGCAACACCAGTGAACCAGAGAACTCCACAGCGAGTGGCATCTGAAAGGATAACCACTCACCGAGAACGCACTTGGTATGGAGCTGACCCTGGACCAGAAAAAGCAGCGCACCTGCATTATTGCGATTACAATGCACGAGTCCTTCGAGACCCATGGGCTCGACATGCGCAACCACAAGAGCCAACAGAAGAGACATGGCCAGAGAGCCAAGATCACCAGTGGACAAACCCGCCTTTTCATACGGGCAGGTACTCCACCGATCCATATGGAGCTTCAGGATCCAGACCTCCGCCCCAATTTGATGCAGGACGATACTCCGACGCCTCCTACGCTTTCACGAATGACTACTATCAAGAGGCCAGTGCTTTCTTCACTCGTACCGACAACACCCTCCTCGACATCCAGAACACGCAAGCAGAACATGAAAGACTCCTGGAAGAGCAACAAAAATGGAACCAGGACCATGCCGCTGCAGTAGAAGAGCTGAGACAAGATACAACAACAATGAACGACAACATCACAACCATGATGCGGTTCTGGAACATCAGGTAAGACCGACGTCAACATCCAGCTTGGGGGAGTTCCTCCCTAAATTTATCAAGTAAGTTTTTATTTGCTCTTCTTATTTATTCTATTCTATCTTAGTATTTAATCTATCTTAAAAGGAAAATTTAGAAAACCAAATAAATATTTTCTTGCTTTAATTGACTGCATTTTAATAAACATGAAAACAAAATAAAAAGAGTGTGTAGATAAGTGTGTTTTATTTTCTTGCTAAGTTAAAAAAATAAAAAAAAAACCAAAAATATACATGATGGAAATGATGAACAGTTGCTCTGTTTGCTTACTCACAAGTACCTAGCTTTTATATTAGAGTTCTTCCAGGAATTACTAAAACTAAACTTACTATCTTTGGGAAGCATAAAACTAAAGTCTAGGTAAGAGAAAGGCATGATATAAAGTTGAGCTGCTGTTTATCTTGTTCCTACTACACTAAGTTCTGGAGATTTATTTTTGAAAATTTACAAATCACATGATGAGTTCCTAGCATAACAAACTACCTACCACAGCCATACTTGCTATAACATCTTTACTATATTTACAATGAGTTTGATCGAGCTGTGTCGACCCTTAGGAGCTTTTCATGTGGTTAAATTAAGATATTCACTTGCACACATCTACCACAGCATTCATCATAAATCATTAAAATTGCTAAAAATATTATCACTCACTGTCCCAAGTATTGTTATTTTCTCTCTCTAAAAAGATTCAATGCAGAAGAGGCATGGGTTATGCAAAAATATATACGAGGAAATAAAAAGGGGCAAGTGCCCGGGAACCTCAAAAAAGAAAGAAAAAGAGTGAGACGAGAGGTAAAAATGGACAAGTGTCCGAAGTAGAATTAGGAGTACAAAGATGCCCACTTGAGCGGAAAAAATGGACAAGTGTCCGACAGTAGAATTAGGGTTATCTACTACCCACCTGAAAAAAAAAGAAAAAAAAAGATAGCCCATGTTCTCCCAAAGCAAAGATCAAAAAGAGGAGGAGAGATAGCAATATGAGGAGCAATGAGAACTAAGTTTTATCATCACTTATGCATTTTCACTATCATTTACTCCATCACACATGCACATCTTGATTTAATTATATGCTGAGTTCCTTTGGATCCATGGCTCGATTAGACAACATATGTATGAGCTGTTTTCCACTCCTATGAGCTCCACTTAAATATTCCATTAGCTATAGGTAAGTGACATTATGGTAAGGATCCACAAATACCACATATAGAGAGACTTGAGAGAATCATTGCTGGGAACTCTGAGTTTTATTTTGAAAACTTATGAAAAACTCTGGAATAAAGGTGAAGTATAGACAGGAGGGATAGTGCTTGACTTAACTATTTTGTCTTTTGATTACTTAAGATTTAAGTGCAGGTACTAAACTTCATAACACTTCACTTTAATCTGGAAGAATTTTTATGTAAAAGCATGTGTGCCTGTCAGGAAAGAAAACATCGAAGCAACTCCTGATCCATCTGAGTTTAGCTGTTTGCTCAGGGACGAGCAAAGGGTAAGCTTGGGGGAGTTTGTTGACGGTCCTTAAGTACTAAAATTAATAATCAAATAAACATAGAAAAGGATCAATATGAAACAAACATCTAGAATTAGGGTTTTATCTGACAGAATTCCACGAGTTTTGGTGTTTATCTATTTCTACAGGGGTTTATCAGAAAATATGGAGAGAAGGCCCACATGTCATGTTTACAATGAGATAATTACGTGCCGCGCAATTTTCCTCAATCTAGAAGGATCCAGAAGCCACGGGAACGAACGGGACGCGATTCGGGCTCGGGAGCTGGGCGGCCGCCCACCCCCCTTGGGCGCCCGCCCTGGCCAGTAGTTGGATCAGGACTCTCTCTCGGGACAACTCTCCACCGACCTAAAGGATCAATCTAAACCATACAATCTATGTCGGTTTGATCCAATGGCTCACATTCACTTGAGGGGACTATAAAACCAGACCCCCTGGCCCCTGGAGGAGAGGAGGAGAAATCATTATTCAGAGGTAGCCATCAAAGTTAGGGTTTAGATCTCTCTCCCACAGAGAATTAGAATTAGCTACTCCCTAATCCTTCAAGTTTAGAGGTTTGATTAGATAGCAATTAGAGAAGTAGAGCAATACGCTCTGGATTCGGATCTTCGGTAATAAAGATTGGTATTATTCATATCTTTCTCTAATTCTATTGTTCTAATTGCATTATGTCTCTAATTATTATGTTCTTAGTTTGCTCTAGTTCTATATTTGATATAGTTCTAATTGATAATGAGTTTATGTATAAGTTTGCAAAACGCTTAGCTCTTGTCGCGAGGGAGTTAGGTGATAGATCACATGTGAGCGTGGTGCTTAGATGTTATTTATCTGCAAATGTATCCTATTGGCCGAGTCGTGTGGTAGTTCGCGATAGTGACAGCTTCGTTGATTCTTATATAGTCCACCCTCTGTTGATAGGACAGGCAGAACCGGTATTGTGGAGTAAGTCATGCGATGTTCTGATTTACTTTATCAATGTTCCTTATACATGAATGAAGAGTCTTTTATGCTATATATGATCTTGTAGATAACTAGAGTAGATTATGACTTAGTAGTTAGTAGATAACTTAGAATCCATTCTCTAGCTAATCCGACATCACCTACATATATGAGGAGTAGTCTATTTTCTAATCGCTGTGTTATCTAGCCATGAACTTATACTTTATTATCATTATCTTTATGGTTTACCCCCTGCTAAAGTAAGTGACTGTGTGATGAGTTTCTCATTAGTAATCATGTTCTTGCAAGTTTATCTCTAGTCTATGCCTTGATAGATTTTATCCCTTGATTTAATTCCATCTTTTTAGATCCCTAGAGCAAAATTATAAATAACGATACCTGGAATACTTATCCTGGTGAAATGCTACAATGAGGTGTTTTATCTGTGCGCTTGCGGATAGAATAGATTATTTTCTAGAGAGCCTTTACATTTATAAATACCTTTGTACACTCTGGCGCCATGCTAGGGATGACAACCTAGTATCTAAGTGGTGTTAGCTAGTGTCAACACCGACCTATGTATGCTAGTTATGATGTCATCAATCAAGTTCTATAACTAGCATACACCACACAAGCATGCATATTGAATTTAAAAACTTATGCAATGCAAGCAAGCACATGAATATGCACAAATCAAATGCAAACAAACAAGGTTCATGAGCTTGCTCCCCCTACTTGTGTGCTTTACTTTTGTCCAAGAATTTTGATCCATCATTTTTTTAATGTTGCTCCCTTGTCCATGTCCATCTCTGATCTCTCCCCCTTGAAACATATATTTTGTTGTCCAACTTATCCCATGATCATATCTTTGTTCCAACTTCTCCCCCTTTGTCATCAATTTCCATAAAAGGTATGTGATACCAATTAAATCACTTGATACCAATTGAAAAGTGTGAATCTCATTGTGACAAAGGATTGCATGGGGATAGATGGTTGAGGCTTCAATCTTGCATTTTTATGGACATCACCATATGTGTTGGAATGACATTACTTGAATTTCTCTTGAGATACCACATAGGATCTTTGACCTTGATACCTTTTGGTGGGGCACTCCCCCTATGTCATAGCATGGGTCATTCACTTGTCAATCTTGTTGGTGAGGGAACTTTCTTTGCTTGATGATCACTTAAAGTTGAGGATCACTTGTGGAACCACCTTCTTGTATGATAGATACCATATGTATAAATGTGATATCACTTGAAATATCTTGTTCGATACCATATGGGATTCTTCTACCAATAAGGTCTTCTAGTATGGAACCACTTGTTTGCTATCTTGAACATTTGTTATCATCATGAGTACCATTTGTTGGATACCAATTGAAGAAACATTTGAATTTAGATACCATTTGCATTGTTGTCTTGTTCTTGTACTCTAATCATCATGAGCTTCTAATTGTTGACTTGAACTATGTTGATTTGCCTAAGGTTCCAAGTCCAGTTTGAACCAATGACAAGCTTTTTCACACCTCACATTAAGGGTTATCTTGCCAATGTTGTACTTGTCACTTGTTAACAATCCAAAATAGATCAAGTACTTAGGTTCACTAGCGCATGAACAAACTCATATACATACCACTAGATCAACTAATCATTCAAGCAATAATGGTAGGTTTATGAATTTAAAACTTTTCATTTGACATGCATGATCCTATTAAGCATGTACTATATGCACTAACCGCATACTAGTAAGGGATGAAATGATCATGCACATTACAATGATACCTTTGCTATGTTGGAGAAGAGGATAGTCACATAGATTCCAATTCATTTCTCCAATAGCAATGTGAAGTCCAATTAATAAGCTTGGTGAAGATCAATTATAAATGCCAATTGATAGATCAAATCTTCACCCATATGAATGGAAAACCACTTTATGATCAAGTGCACTATCTTGTTGTGGTTCGCTTGCTTCTTCTTTTGATCATTGCTTGCATGAGAGAACTACTAAGAATATCACTTGAAATAGCATGACTAGCTCTCGTTTGGGTTGTAGCTTGCTTTCTTGATCAATCCTTTTGATGGCTTCAACTAAGCATCTCCAATGTCCTTTAGATCACCACTTCCATGTTAGCCTTCCAAGCACCACACTTGGTTTACCCACTCCTCGGGCGGCACGCCCCTCACATAGGGAGAAGTGACCTCTCTCCAAAGAACTATTTTTGATACTTATGCTTTGATTGATTGATTCAAGTGACGGACTTAATGTGATGAGTAACCATGAATTCCCCCTTTTTTAAGTCCTTTTCTTTCTACTTGTTTAAGTCCTTTTCTTTCTACCAATTTGTCATCAATACTCACTAGAACTTAAACTTTACCTTCATATTGAGTTTGATCTTGATCTTCAATTTGAGTACTAAATGTGTACACTAAGTACATTCCACAACGAAATGCCCTTGTGCTCATTACCTGTCCTGCTTATAGATCAATTCAAAACCAAACTTAGGTGCCTCAAACACTTGTAAACATGTTTCCAACTTGAGGACCTTTCAATTGAAGTGACTTTAGATCAATCCAATAATTGTCACTTTTCTAGCAGATTCTGTACCCTTTAAAGAAATATCAATATCTCACAATGTACAGATCCAAATATCACGAAATTTGGTGGAGATGTGATTCACTAAGTCATCTAGCAGCTGTAAAAATCTGAGCTTCATTTGACTTCTACATTGCTACCAGATTTCAATTCTTCCACCACTGCTACATGCTGAAAACTGCTGCACTATAGCTGATAAGATCTACTCCAAAACCGAAGTATCCCTTATCCAATTCTCAGGAAATTTCGATAGAATCTTCTCTGATAATTGTACAGCATGCATACCAAATTTCAAGCCATTCCAAATAGATTTTGTCACTCAAACTCAGACTTGATCTCAGATAGCTCAGGTTTTCAATATAGGGCAGATTTCAAGCAATTGAGCTATACTTGTTCAAATTGAACCAAACTTGAAATCGACTTGATTGAATACTCTCATAAGACATATATCAATTCAATCCACTTACTAAAAGTCATCTCATGAATTTATTCAAATCAAATCAATCCAAACTTGATTGCTAACCATTTAATCCATTCAATCATCTAATAGCAAGCAACATTGCATATATATCCAATTCAATCAACTCATATGCACCCAAATGAATGTGATCAACAAAGATATACCTTGGTTAGCTTATGATCATCCAATTTGCAAGCTTCAACTCATGTATTTGCAAGCCATCAAATAATCCAATAAATCACCACAACTTGAATGTGACACTTGTATATTATAGCACATTTGGACTTCACTATCTTGTCATGGCATTGGGTTTGGTTGTGCACTAGGCTTCAATACTTAACTCAATCATATGATGAACAATTATAGGATCAATTGAATCAAGTCTCCAATGCTGATGGTACCTACAAACAATCATCCACCTTTTGATGGTACCCAAACTAGTTTGGGTCCTCTCAAGTTAGGAGCAACATACTTAGGCAATGCCTTAGTATGAATAGCGGGATGTTTTGCAATAGCAACCATAGAGGTACCATCACTATCCTTTCTAAGCATATTATGGTTATCAATTGAAATAGGCTTAGAACTATTACCTAGGGGACATGAATGAGCCATGTGTCCCCTTTCTCAGCATAAGTAGCAACTTCTCTTTGATTGTGCCTTTTCTTCCTTGCTCATGTGTTGCTTCTCATTGCCTTGCTTCTTGAGGGTTGCTTGATCCATCTTCTCAAGCTTGGTAGTACACCTCGAGGCAAAGTGTCCCTCATTCTTGCACTCAAAACACATGATGTGAGCATAAGCTTTCTTCTTGTCTTGATTCTTGCTCATCATCTTGGCATCTTGGATTTGCATTGGATGCCTTGCTCTTTCACCCCTTCTTGTTTTCTTCTTCTTCTTCATCAAGTCACCGTGATAGTTGAACTTGACTTGAGCTTTGGGCTTCTTTTCTTGCTCAACTTGTGGCTTAGGTTGAGGCTTTACTTGTTGCTTCACCAATTGCTTGGTTGGGCACATTGAGGTGAGATGACCCCAAGTGCGACACTTGAAGCACTTGACATGCTTTATCCTCTCTTTTTCTTTTATCTTCTTGAGCTTCTCTTTGTTTGGGCAACCATTGGCAAGGTGTCCCACTTCATGGCACCGATAGCACATGAAATTAGAAAGCTGTCCCTTTTCTTGCTTTCTTTTGCCCTTTGTCATCTTTTCTTTGAAGCCAAGGCCACACTTGTCACCATAGATTCTTTGAGTCTTCAATATATGCTCAAAGGTGACTTTTGAATTATAGCACCTCTCTAGCTTGTTGCTCAAGTACTTCACTTGTTCATTGAGCTTATTGTTCTCCTTCAAAAGGTTAGTCTCACAAGACATAGAAGTAGAACAAGCATCTATATCTGAAGAACATGGCATAGATAGTAAATCATGGCAAGAGGTGGATACATGCTTCTTGCCTACATCACAAGGGTTAGTAATAATATGTGATTGATCATTTGACCCAAGTGATGAGCTCTCACTAGTTTTAATTTCTTCATTAGAAATCTTCTTAGTGAGAAATGCATGATCTTTTACCAAGTTATCATGAGTAACATAAAGTTCCTCATGAACCAATTTTAGCTCCTCATGTGAACAAGTAGTAACATAAAGTAGATGCTTTTGTTGTTCACATGTGGTCTTTAGAAATGAGTTTTCATTTTTCAAATTTACTTGTTTTAGCCATCTCATTTCTTAAAGCTTTGGTGAGTCAACATACAAGCTAAAAATTTGGATCATCACAATCAACAATCACATCTCCAATAGATACCTTGCCGTCACCGTGAGACATGGAGGAATGTGATGAAGTGGATGAGCTTGTAGAAGCATCACTCTCATAGCCATCATATTCATCCTCACTTAACCATGAGGTGGAGCAATCCTCCTCAACCACCATGTTGTGGTCATGCTCAACATCTTCACGTGCATCCACCTTTGGCACATCATCTTCTTTGGTGATCGCCCCATATTTCTCATTGAGATAACTCCAAATCTCATGAGAGGACTTTATATCCATGATCTCACCAAATATGTTATCTTTCATGGATGAATAGAAGATGTTAGTAGCTTGGTAGTCGAGATGTAGACATTTCTCTTGTGCTTGAGTTAGATTCTCTTCATCCAACACTTGAGAAAAGCCTACATCTATCATCCACCACATTTGAGGAGAAATATACTTAAAGTTGCATGTCATCCAATTTCTCCACTGTGCAAATTGTGTGCCATCAAAAATGTGTGGACACTCAACATCTAGCCCATAAGCCGCCATCCTCTCGGGTCGGTGAAGACCACAAATGAGAGACCTAGCTTTGATACCACTTGAAGGGTCGAGATGGCGGACTAGAGGGGGGTGAATAGTCCTTTCAAAAAATTATTACGCCAGCTAACCGAAACAAATGCGAAATTAAAACTATCGGTCTAGCCAAGACTACACCCCTCTATCTAAGTTCTCTATCACCTTGTAAAAGATCCTAAACAAGCAAACAAGGTGCAACCTTAGCAAGAGCTCGCCTAACCAATTCTAGGAGCAAGGTCACACAAACCTATGCCACTAGTACTTTGCAAACCGGGGAGCTTCTACACAACTAGTAAGCAAAAGAACAGAGCTCCTAAGCTCACTAGCAAAGCTCAACAACAAGGCAACCAATGCCAAATTAGAGAGCGCAAAAGTACTTAGCTACACAAACTAAGCAATGTGACTAACAAGGTTACACAAACTAAATTAGTCACGCAAGGGAACTACTTCTAGCTACACAAGCAAGAAGGTAACTAGCAAGCTACAAAAGCTAACTAATTACAAGAGCAACTACACAAGCACAGTATATGAAAGTAAGAACAAGCTTGTGTTAGGGACCTGCAAACCAACGGGAAGAACAAAGTTGACACGATGATTTTCTTCCGAGGTTCACTTGGTTGCCACCAAGCTACGTCCCCGTTGACACAAGCTCCAAGGTTGCCGCCGGTCCTCTTGCTAGTGGTGACCCGCAAGTCACACTCTCCCACATGGAGTGCTTACCACAAGCTCTAGCACTTGACCCAGCCGGACCACTTGTCGCTCTTCACGTCTCACTCAACTAGAGTTGCTCTTCGCGATCCCCGCGGGGTGAGCACCGTACCCCTCGCAATCTCTTCTTTGGAGCATCGCACAATCTCCTTGCGTGCTTCGATGGAGTCACAAGCCACCAAGCCGTCTAGGAGGTGGCAACCTCCAAGAGTAACAAGCACCACCGGCTTGCAACACGAACACCTAGTGCCACTCGATGCAATCTCTCAATGCAACGCACTAGAATCACTCACTCGCTATTGATTCGCACTCTTGCAAGCACAAGTCAGTTAGAGGCTTTCCTAGCACGCCCCAAGCATGGACACTAAGTCCCAAGGGTGCTCTCTGCCAGCCAAGGCCGGCCACCACTTCTATTTATAGCCCCAAGGGCTGAACTAGTCGTTGGCCCTTCAGTAGGCAAAACACGAGGGCACCAGACGCTCAAAGGGAGCCACCGGGCGCTCAACTCCTAGCGTCCGGTGCTCAGGCGTCAGACACGTGTCACTAGCCATTTGAACTCGACCATTGCTGCCAACGGCTACTGCGCACGCGCGCCTGCACAGCACCACCGGACGCGTCCTGTGCACACCGGACTCGTGCGCAGAGAGCTCCGCCAACTCGCAGGGTCACCAGACGCGAGCCACCGGACGCTGAGCAAGTTGCCACCGGATGCGTCCCGATGGTACTGCTTGGTGAAGAGGCTCAAGTGGAAGCTTGATTCGGTCTGTTTGGAGATAGTTCTAATCTTGATGCAAGACAGGTGCACGGTTTGCATGGAACGTACCATATGCTTAGAAATCAATTTGGACACACCAGATGGAACTGCTATAAGCACTTGATGGAACTACTAGATGAAGTGTGTCATATGGAATCTCGCTTCGGTCTAGTTGGAGATAGTATTTGTTTTGGTGCAATATAGGTGCATGATTTGCGCCCAGTGCACCATAGGCATAGAAACCATTGTGGAAGTTCCCGATGGTACTCCTAGGTGAAGAGGCTCAAATGAAAGCTCCATTCGGTCTGTTTGGAGATAATGCTAATCTTGATGCAAGATAGGTGTATGGTTTGCATGGAATGTACCATATTCTCGAAAATCAATTTGGATGCACCCAATAGAACTCCTAGATGATGTGTGTCAATTGGAATCTTGCATCGGTCTGTTTGGAGACATTGTTAGTTTAGGTGCAAGATTGGTGCACGGTTTGCGCATAATGCACCATAGGCTCAGAACCATTGTGAAAGCACCCGATGATACTCCTAGGTGAGGAGGCTCAAATGGAAGCTTGGTTCGATCTGTTTGGAGATAGTGCAAATCATGATGCAAGATAGGTGCATGGTTTGCATGGAACGTACCATATGCTCAGAAATCCATTTGGACACACCCAATAGAACTATTAGATGACATGTGTCATACGGAATCTCCCTTCAGTCCATTTGGAGACAAATAGTTTTGGTGCAAGATATGTACACGGTTTGCGCCTAATGCATCATAGGCTAAGAAACCATTTTGGATGCACCCAATGATAGTCCTAGGTAAAGGGTCTCAAGTGGAAGCTCAGTTTGGTTTGTTTGGAGATAGTGCTAATCTTGATGCAAGATAGCATGAATTGCATGGAATATACCACATGCTTAGAAATCTATTTAGAACCACCCAATGGAACTCCTAGATGATGTATGTCATATAGAATCTCACTTTGATCTCTTTGGAGATAGTGCTAGTTTTGGTGCAAGATAGGTACATTTTGGACGCACGCGATGGTACTCCTAGGTAAAGGGGCTCAAGTGGACGCTCGGTTTGGAGATAGTGCTAATCTTGATGCAATGTAGGTGCATGGTGTAACAGAACCGACCAAATTATAAGAGATTAAGCCTAATAGTGACCATTTGCATAGTCAAACCATCGAGCTTAAGCCCATATAATCCCGGTAGTCCGTGAAATCTCGAAGGATCTCAAACCACACATCGTCCATACAGCCAAGATCATAATAAATTTAGCGGTCGCCATCCACAAATACATCCGGATTACAACATTCATGAAATACATCGTAGTTCTTTAAAGTTATTACAACCCAAGTGCTCAAGTAGCGGAAGCTTCATAGTTTGAAAATAACACACACACACACTAAATCTGATACAGTGCCATAATTCGATCATTCCCACAAAAGCAAAAGAGAAGACGGAGTGACCATCGCCCTTGGTCTAGTCATCACCATTGGCTGGGTACAGACAGAGGATGCAATAACCATAGTACATTTGACCATCTGCAAAACAACATGGGAGTAGAACCCTGAGTACGAGAATGTACTCAGCTAGACTTACCCGTCATAAATTAAAATAAAGACTCTTCAAGGATCATGAAGGCTATATAGTGGGATAGCTGACAACCTTTTTGCATAAGTGCAAGATTCTATTAACATGCCCTACATCAATCTTTCTTATTTTAATTTGCTCAAGTTGACAGTATCATTACCTATTTCTAGGTTTGCACCTGCACTATTACAAGCAAGTATAGTGATATGATGGTACCTCATCATAGCATTCATAAAACCATTTATCATTATAACCCAAGTGTTCCATAGTCCTTACTACGAGGACAGGGCTCATGTCAAGTGCTCACTATCCAGGAGCGATGGCGATTCGAATCGATTTCTAACCAGCTGGCGAGGTATTCCCCACACTCACTGATCAAGTGAGCTACAGATCACCGTATTACACTATCCAGGACCAAATCGTGGGTTCGGCAGGCACCGCCAGTACCCGAGGACCGTTTCGGCGACCGAGGTATCCAAGGTATACCAAGGTTGCGCACCGCACCCTCGTCGTTCTCCTCAACCATCACCAATACAGCGCATGGCGGCTCGATTCCCGGCCCGGATAGTGTTCAGGCTTCGCGGTCGGAACGACTTATCCTTCCAGCTAAGTGTGGGGCATGCGTTCAACATGACAAGAGGGCCGTCAACGATCGTCCTTAATCGACACAGGCAGGGGCACTATGGTCAACCCACCATAAGACCCTGCCCGGTCTCCAAATTCCGTTCCACACTTGGTTATTCTTTTCCCAAAGCAATCACTGCTTAATCAAGCATGTATCCACCTATATCTCGCAGGTGACAGGAAATCACCCGACTTCTACCGGACTAAGCAAGCTAAGCATAGACTCCGCACCTACCTACATAGGACAAGGTAGATAAACGAGGGGTGATATCAAGGAGTACCAATGCATCAACGGTATCAACCAACTCCTATCACTTAAACGCAATATAATAGAACAAGCATAATATATCATGTAAGTTAGCGAGAATAGGGAGACTTAGAATGCTCCGGGGCTTGCCTTTCTCAAACGTGCTGGGCCAGTGATCTGGACACTCCTGTAGCTCTTCTCCGGTTTCTGGTGCTTCCGGAGGTTCCTGCTCCTGAATCTCCTCTGGCTCCTCGGGTCCCACCTCGTTCTCCTGCGAGCCTGCATGATGCATGTATGCTCATGAGTGGAGTGCGGGATATGCGAGTGGATGCTTGTATGAGAAGGTACCAAATGATCATGACATGATGCATAGGTGATTTAATTGGTCATGCTCTTTACAAGGTAGTCAACATCATCCAAGAACAGGCAATTAAACTAAACATCTATTGCATTCTCTTCTATGAATTGCCTTCAAGTGTAACCAGCAACCCACATAATGCTTCAAGGATACACCAAACCTCTTCTTATTCCATTTAACCTATATATAATAATTCATAGTTTCTTTATTCATTTTTAGACCCCTCAAAATTTGCATGCAGTTCTGTTCATCAATAAATTCCACAAAAATTACAGGAGACTACCAGTCAAGCATACTTATTTTGAGCTACAAAAATCACAAGATTAATTAATAAGGGCAAATACAATTACTCTACTATGGTATAAGTGTCAAACAGCAGATTTCATATTTTTATAATTTGCCTAATATCATAGGAAACACGCACAAAAATTACCAGATTAATTGCATGATCCAAATAATAATTATAAATCATAAACCACTGCCATGCAAGCATTTAAATCACTAGAAATTCATTTATACACAAAATAATGTGTAGCAACATTTTCCCAGTGGCCAAACATACATGCAGAGCCAACAAAACAAGTTACACATTTTTCTGAGTCATATTTTAATTACTATGCATTTTCCAAATCTAGCAAAAACATGGATTAAATATAATTGCACAGAAAAGTTACTCGAACATGACATGCAATCATTCCATGTTATAGATCTGGAAACAGAGAACACACCAACATTTATTTCACAAATTTTGGAGCTATAATTCTCAAGATATGGATTTTAGAACATTTAAATCATTTTTCTGGAAATCATTTTTCTGAAAACAATTCAAATCCACCCCGGGACCGGCTAGGTGCACCCGATGCAGTGCACCCGCGGTCGCTGACGAGCGGACCCGCCTGCCAGCTGGGCCCGCTGGTCAGGACGCAGAGGGGGAGAAACTCCGGCGAGCCGGAGCTCACCGTCGGCGACCCCTTTCGGCGAATCAAGCGGCCCTATACGCTCTACGGCTCAAGGCGGACCTAACGCACCCCTTCACGCGGCCTAAAACGGACCGGAGCAGGCTCGTCACCGGCCATGGCGGAGTGGCGGCGCTGCTCACCGTCGGCCCGAGACGCTGGCCCGGTAGAGCGCGGCTGGAGTGGCTCGCGAGCATCGCGGTGCCAAGGCAAGCACGATGCGCCAACTAAGCGGCACCGGAAGGCATGGAGGCACGCAGATCACGTGCGCGGCGGCGGAGCTCTCGCCGGAGAAGAAACGAGGCGAGCGGGGCACCGTGCCTCACCGAACGCTCGGACGGGTGTTCCGCAACAGCGGAGCGAGGCCGGAGCTCGGGGGAGAACGAATCGAAGAATGGCGCACGCACTTGGGAGGAACGGCCGAGGCGGAGCTCGGGCTCCAATGGCAACGGCGGCGCTCTGCGCGTGCGGAGCGAGGGCTGAGGGGCGCGAATGGCAGCGAGGGCGGAGGCGGGCGCGGCCGGGCGCTTCTGGTGGCCGACCGGGACGCGTCCACGCTGCCGCATGCTCGCCACGCGGCGGCCAGGCTCTGCCGGCGCGCCACGGCGGCACGGCACGGCCGTCCGCGCGGAGATCCGGGCGCGGGGAAGGGGAGAGCGCGGGCGTGCCAGGCCGGCTTCGGCCAGCGGGCCAGAATTGAGGCCGCGGCCTGCTAGCGCCCCTTTTTCCCTTTTCTATTTTTTTTGAATTTTTTTTCTCAAATTCTTTTCTAAATTCATTTTGACCATTTAAAAATCATTTTGACCTCTTTCTCCCTAAAGCAAAGTTGTTCCAAAACAAAAACCCTACAACTTTGTTTTAATAAGCAAGACCAAATTCCAAATAGAATTTGAATTACAAATTAAAACTAGTTCTAGGTTTTCAAATAAATTCATTTTGGGTATTTTTGTATAAATTCCATTTCTCAAATTCTATGGCTCCAAAAATTTCACAAAAATATTCTTAAATCTTCTTGCACACAATTGAACCTAGTGTGAATATTCCACAATTTTAGAAGCAAGCATCATATTTTTAACATATTTAAATCACATGGAATAAAACACATAAAATCACATTTTGGGATGAATGACATGCTCATGATGCTATGCTTGATGAGAATGCTTATGAATGTTTTGATAAGGCTAAGTGTATGCTTAACACCTCGGGTGTTACAGCCCTTCCCCCCTTAGGGAAATCTCGTCCCGAGATTTGGGTTACTAACCATTTCTTATGAAATTTTGGATAAACTGTTTTTATGTAATCTTCGGTTTCCCAGGTGGCATCCCTATCGTCATGATGACTCCACACCACCTTGTATGTTTTGATAATTCTGTTTCGGGTTACTCGTTCCTTGGTATCCACGATCCCCACTGGCTGCTCTTTATACTCCAAGTCTGCTTTTATTTTGATCCCTCTAGGTTCAATCCTTTGCTCAGGTACCTTTAAACATTTCCGTAGCTGGGACACATGAAAAACTGGAAAGATCGAACTCAACTCTTCGGGCAACTGAATCTTGTAGGCCACGGGGCCTTTCCTCTCTTACTTGATACGGTCCCACATATCTGGGTGCAAGCTTGCTTCGAACTCGGAAACGTTGAACTTTCTTCATTGGCGTAACCTTGAGGTACACATAATCACCTACTTTGAATTCAAGTGGCCTTCTCCTCTTATCAGCATAACTCTTTTGTCGTGACTGTGCCGTTTGCATATGCTGCTGTATGATTTGCACCTTTTTCTCTGCTTCGTTCACAAAGTCAATACCATAGTATCTTCTTTCACCAGGTTCAACCCAGTTTAACGGAGTTCTACATCGTCGACCATACAAAGCTTCGAACGGAGCCATCTTGATACTCTCTTGATAACTATTATTGTATGAGAATTCAGCCAGAGGTAACCATGATTCCCATGATCCTTTGGACGATAGCACACAGGCCCTCAGCATATCTTCTAACACTTGATTTAGCCTCTCAGTTTGACCTGAGGTCTGAGGATGGTACGCCGTGCTTCTTATCAGACTGGTCCCCAAACTCTTATGCATTCGCTCCCAGAAGTGAGCGGTGAACTATGGTCCTCTATCTGATATGATGGTCTTGGGAATGCCATGTAACTTGACGATCTCTGTGATATAAATATCAGCATACTCAGGAGGTCGGTAACGAGTCTTCACAGGAACGAAATGTGCCGATTTGGTCAATCGATCTATGATTACCCAAATCGAGTCATTCCCCTTCCTTGTCGTTGGTAAACCTATGATAAAGTCCATACTGACCTCTTCCCATTTCCACTCTGGAACTGATAACGGTTGCAACAGACCTGCAGGCTTCATGTGGATGGCCTTAACTCTGTAACACGTGTCACAACGGGCTACATATGCGGCGATTTCTTTCTTCATTTTAGTCCACCAAAAGTGGGGTCTTAGGTCTTGATACATTTTACTACTGCCAGGATGAATAGAAAGCTTGGAGAGATGGGCTTCATCCATGATGCGATTCTTCAATTCTCGATCTTTTGGGACTACTAAACGATGTTGAAACCACAGTACACCTTTCTCATCAACTCAAAATTGAGTTTTTGGGTCGTCCATGATCTTCTATTTGATGTGGAAAATACCCTTGTCTATCTTCTGACTTTCAATGACTTGACTCTTGAGAGAACAACTGAGCTATATGTGACACAAGACTTCAGGATGCATGAGATTGAAACCATCTTCAAACAACGGTTGAACCACTTGATAATGCGGTTTACGACTCAAAGCGTCTGCTACTACATTAGCTTTGCCTGGATGATAGTGAACTTCCAGATCATAATCCTTGATTAACTCTAACCACCGTCGTTGCCTCATATTCAGCTCGGACTGAGTGAAGATGTACTTCAAGCTCTTATGATCGGTATAGATATGACACTTATTTCCCAGCAAATAGTGTCTCCAAATCTTCAAAGCGTGTACTACTGCTGCTAACTCGAGGTCGTGAGTTGGGTAGTGGACTTCATGCTTTCTCAACTGTCATGAAGCATAAGCTATCACTCTGCCATCTTGCATCAACACACACCCCAAGCCACTTTTCGATGCGTCGCAAAACACATCAAAAGGCTTCTCGATATTGGGTTGCGCCAGAACAGGAGCGGTGGTTAGCAACTTTCGCAAAGTGCGGAAGGCTAGCTCACACCCCTCTGTCCAGACAAACTTATGATCTTTTTGTAGCAAACTAGTCATTGGCTTGGCAATCTTGGAGAAGTCGGGTATGAAACAACGGTAATACCCGGCCAGACCAAGAAAACTTCTAACTTCCGGGACAGAAGTTGGTGCCTTCCAGTCCATGACTTCTTGCACCTTTGACGGATCCACGGCAATCCCTTCTTCAGACAGAATGTGCCCTAGGAAAGGAACATTCTTCAACCAGAACTCACACTTGCTGAACTTGGCATATAACTGATGCTCTCGTAATCGTGTTAGCACGATTCATAGATGCTCGGCGTGATCTTGCTCATTTTCTGAATAAATCAGGATGTCATCGATAAACACTACAACAAACTTATCCAATTCTGGCATAAAGACTGAATTCATCAGATACATGAAGTATGCAGGAGCATTCGTCAACCCAAAGGACATGACAAGATACTCATACAACCCATATCTGGTGGAAAAAGCAGTCTTCGGGATATCTTGCGGACGAATCTTGATTTGGTGATACCTAGACCTCAAATCTATCTTGGAAAACACTTTTGCCTTGGACAACTGATCAAACAAGATATCAATCCTCGGCAAAGGATACTTATTTTTGATTGTCACTGCATTGAGCGGACGATAGTCCACGCACATGCGCAATGACTGATCCTTCTTTTCACAAACAACGCCGGACAACCCCATTCCGACGAACTTGGCCAGATAAACCCTTTATCCAGTAACTCTTTTAACTGATTTTTCAACTCAGCGAGTTCGTTCGGCGGCATCCGGTACGGCCTTCTAGATATTGGTGCTGTACCTGGTATCAATTCGATTGCAAACTCTACTTCTCTATCTGGAGGAAGTCCTGGTAATTCCTCGGGAAAAACATTAGGGAACTCATAGACTACTGAGATCTGTGGTAATGGAACCACGTGCGTAGCACAAGAGATGCTAGCAAAGTCAAGACGACGGGGCAGAGGTACTTGAAAAGTGCTACTGCCCTAGGGTTCTCTGAGAGATAACATCCTTTTCCCAGTATCTATGATAGCATCCCATTCTCTCATCCAGTTCATGCCCATGATAACATCCAAAACCAACCCAGGCATGACCACTAAATTCACTCGAAACACTCTGCCACTTATATCCAGGGTTGCCCCTCGAACCACTCTATTGGTCAACACATCTGCTTCAGTTGAGCTGATGCGGTAGCCATAACCCAGATCTGTAACTGGTTGATTATGCTTTTGTGCAAATGCTTGGCTCATGAATGAATGCGATGATCCAGAATCAAACAAAACAACTGCAAGATGTTGGTTGACAGGAAACATACCAGCCGTTATCGGTTCTCCTTCTGGAATTTCCTCGATCGAGGTATGGTGCACACGAGCTGGATAGGTCAGCTGTTGCCTCTTGGGGTAGGGACATTCCTTAGCAAAGTGTCCCATCTTGTGGCAGTTGTAGCACGGACCGTTGGTCGCATTGTTGGCGGCAGGTGCTGCAGCTTGAATTGCCTTTGGCTTGGCAGGAGCTATCGCCACCTTGTACGGCTTCTGCTGCTTTGGATGCCCGGTGTTCCTCCTCTGCGGTGGTCTGAACCTAGCACCTGGGGCAGGAGGACGATACTGCTGTCACCCTGCCACTGGTGCCCTGAACTGGGATGACCCGGCTTCAAAAGCCCTCTTACGAGACTTGGACGCACTATAGTTGTTGTTATTGTTTTCCTGGGTTAGACAGTTACTGATGTAAGCATTGAAGGTAGCCCGAGTCCCTATACCCATGGTTTTCAACATCTTTGGATTCAAGCCTCTCTAGAAACTAGCAATCTTTTTGGCCTCCGTGTTCACAAACTCAGGGCCATAGCGGGCGAGATTGTTGAAAGCGTGCAGATATTCTTTCACAAACTTCGTCCCCTGGGACAGCCTCATGTACTCCCCATCCTTCATTTCCACCACACCCGGAGGTATATAATTTCCTCAGAACGCGGCGGTGAAGCGGTTCCAGGTAATCGGGGTCCCCTCTGGGTAGGTAGTACGGTGATGGGACCACCAAATCCCAGCGGGTCCCTGCAACTAGTGTGCCGCATACTCAACCTTGAGTACTTCTGTCATCTGAAGAAGACGGAACTTCTGCTCCATAGTGTTGATCCACTCATCTGCCTCGAGCGGTTCCAAAGCCTCCTTGAAGACTGGTGGCTTGGTATCCATGAAGTCCTTGAACAAGCTATATTGGTTGACTTCACGGCCGCCCTGGTTATCCTCACGACGGGTGTTGTCAGCTATGTTACGCAGAGCTTCTTACATGTTGCACTGCATTTGTTCCATGTTGCGTTGGCTCCCCAGAAACTACGCGAAAAACACATCCGCAGTGTACGGGGGAGGTGGTGGTGGTGGCGGTGATGGTGCTCTGTCCTCATTCCGTTGAGCCCCACCTCCGGACGTACCTGCTCCAAGACCCGGGTTGCTGTTACCCCCGCCACGTGTCTGCACCATCTGCATACGTCAATGATAAGGAATCGTTAGGAGTTGCCATCAACGGTAGACATGTGTAGAATTATGCCGTACTGAATTTACTGAGGGAATAAATTCGCGCAATAAACAGAGGCACAACAATTCATCATCTACGCACAACATCACTAACAGATTACTTAACATTCAAGCAACAAGGTTCGCATACATCCAAATTTGCTAGCATACATACACTGGACTTTCAGCGTCATCTCATAAGTCTTACATAGTCTAGATCCAAAAGTACAAGACATGCCATGCAACAGCAACAACAAAAGAAGAAGGACTAGCTCTAGAGCCCTAGCATCTAATCGCTATGGTCACTGTCCATGCCGGAGCCCTCCTCGTCCTCATCTCCACTAGCCGCTGCTCCTATCTCAGGATCCTCATCCATCTCGTCCTCAGAGTCCAGCTCAGCTGCTCTAGGCAGGTGGTGAGGGTGGAGCTGGTTATGCAGCTGGTGGATCTCCTCATGCAGGTTCTCATTCTACTCCTCAGCATTAGCTAGCTGCTGCTCTAGCTCTAGCTGTCGGGACCTCAAAGTGTCCTCCTCGTGCCAGGCTTCATTCCTCTGACCAAGCACATGGACTAACATGCGCTCGCAGTTCCTGTGAGCAGTAGTCACCATGTCTCTCTGCTCTGGCACTGCAAGCAGGTCCTGGCTCAGTTCACTATTCTTCTGGACCGCCTGGTCCCTCTCTTGGGTCACGCGGACCAACTCCGCCTGTAGCCTCTCCACCTCAGAGTCGAACTCACGCCGCAACTGGCGCTTCTCATCCTAGACGGTGAGAAGAGACCCGGACAAGCGACCCAAACAACGCTCCAGGCACCCATAGGGCTTCATCAAAGTGTACATAGCACTCATAGCTGCGCTGTCACTGTGCTGGTCCTCATCCGCACTCCTCTCTAGAGCGTTCACCTCGGACTGATCCCACACCGATGTGTAGGGGTCACCCTGGGGAAACACCCCAGCGAAGGCGTGGGCCAGCTCCTGTGGAAACCTCTCCATGAGGTCCCTCAGAACTGCGAAAGCTGCCCTGCTGGCACCGTGGAAAGGCATGGTACCTCAGGACCCGTACACCCAGCCGCCCCAAGCAGGGTCACCTCCACTGGTAGGGACAACTGCCTCGATCCCCACCAGTGCGAAAGCTGCCCTGCGAGGCTCCCTTCCTTCGGGATACCCCATCGAACTGAGCACCCTCCAAGGAAAGTGGGCATCCCAAACTCCTCCAGGACCTTGCTCTTATGACGCGTGCTCCTAGCTGCCAACGGATGGCGAGGGGCCCGCCCACCAGTGGACTTGCGAGCGGTGAGCCTAGTGCGTGCCATCTGCTGCAAATGGAATACCTTGGTTAAGATTGAGGATTACCTTTAATTATTTTATTTAGAATTGGGACAGATTAAATTAAGGGGGAAAGTAAGTAATGATATGAAATGAACATGATGCATGCATGAACTTACGATCTCACAAACTTAAGAAACAAAAGTTAGCACTAAGCAGTATATGCGGTGGCACACAGCGTTCTCTCATAACGTAACTAGCGTTCTAAGCGAGAACGTGGTTAGTGTACCTGCAGAAAACTCATTTCAGCCCACCCACAGTATGATCATGCAGAACAAGAATTTAAAACTATACACCCCACATACACAGACACCCGTCCATGCATATGACGTGTTACTACCCACATCATCGCCCTAATGACGGCATCGCCTCTCAGGACGGAATTCCCAACATGCGGTACTGTTCCCAAGCACACCAAAATATGTGCGCATGACACAGCACCTAACAACACTCCCCTAGACCGGCAGTGTATCCGATCATGCTCTCACAGCTCCCACTTACCAGGGCATAGAGGAAAAATTGATCCATACATTACCACTCAAATGAATGGTACTCATACTATTGCATGCCGTATGAGCGACGAAATAGAAATATGATGCATTAACCCCCAAGTCAGTACTTAACTAACCACCTTAGAGTCCTTAACTGGGCATAAAGGATATGACCATGGCACACTAGATAGTTTTCCAAAACTTAGTTTAACACCTTGATCATCATTAATTAATAAAATCTTTTCTTAAACCGGTTTAGATTTAGTTTAGAATGTACTTATGAACAGTAACTTGCTAAACCTTGCTCCGATGCCAGCTGTAACAGAACCGACCAAATTATAAGAGATTAAGCCTAATAGTGACCATTTGCATAGAATGGTGACCAAATTATAAGAGATTAAGCCTAATAGTAACAGTACCCGATGATACTCCTAGGTGAGGAGGCTCAAATGGAAGCTTGGTTCGATCTGTTTGGAGATAGTGCTAATCATGATGCAAGATAGGTGCATGGTTTGCATGGAACGTACCATTTGCTCAGAAATCCATTTGGACACACCCAATAGAACTATTAGATGACATGTGTCATACGGAATCTCCATTCAGTCCATTTGGAGACAAATAGTTTTGGAGCAAGATATGTACACGGTTTGCGCCTAATGCATCATTGGCTAAGGAACCATTTTGGATGCACCCAATGATAGTCCTAGGTAAAGGGTCTCAAGTGGAAGCTCAGTTTGGTTTGTTTGGAGATAGTGCTAATCTTGATGCAAGATAGCATGAATTGCATGGAATATACCATATGCTTAGAAATCTATTTAGAACCACCCAATGGAACTCCTAGATGATGTGTGTCATATAGAATCTCACTTTGATCTCTTTGGAGATAGTGCTAGTTTTGGTGCAAGATAGGTACATTTTGGACGCACGCGATGGTACTCCTAGGTAAAGGGGCTCAAGTGGACGCTCGGTTTGGAGATAGTGCTAATCTTGATGCAATGTAGGTGCATGGTGTAACAGAACCGACCAAACTATAAGAGATTAAGCCTAATAGTGACCATTTGCATAGTCAACCATCGAGCTTAAGCCCATATAATCCCGGTAGTCCGTGAAATCTCGAAGGATTTCAAAGCACACATCGTCCATACAGCCAAGATCATAATAAGTTTAGCGGTCGCCATCCACAAATACATCCAGATTACAACATTCATGAAATACATCGGAGTTCTTTAAAGTTATTACAACCCAAGTGCTCAAGTAGCGGAAGCTTCATAGTTTGAAAATAACACACACACACTAAGTCTGATACAGCCATAATTCGATCATTCCCACAAAAGCAAAAGAGAAGACGGAGTGACCATCGCCCTTGGTCTAGTCATCACCAATGGCTGGGTACAGACAGAGGATGCAATAACCATAGTACATTTGACCATCTGCAAAACAACATGGGAGTAGAACCCTGAGTACGAGAATGTACTCAGCTAGACTTACCCGTCATAAATTAAAATAAAGACTCTTCAAGGATCATGAAGGCTATATAGTGGGATAGCTGACAACCTTTTTGCATAACTGCAAGATTCTATTAACATGTCCTACATCAATCTTTCTTCTTTTAATTTGCTCAAGTTGACAGTATCATTACCTATTTCTAGGTTTGCACCTGCACTATTACAAGCAAGTATAGTGATATGATGGTACCTCATCATAGCATTCATAAAACCATTTATCATTATAACCCAAGTGTTCCATAGTCCTTACTACGAGGACAGGGCTCATGTCAAGTGCTCACTATCCAGGAGCGATGGCGATTCGAATCGATTTCTAACCAGCTGGCGAGGTATTCCCCACACAAACCACACTCACTGATCAAGTGAGCTACAGATCACCGTATTACACTATCCAGGACCAAATCGCGGGTTCGGCAGGCACCGCCAGTACCCGAGGACCGTTCCGGCGACCGAGGTATCCAAGGTATACCAAGGTTGCGCGCCGCGCCCTCGTCGTTCTCCTCAACCATCACCAATACAGCGCATGGCGGCTCGATTCCCGGCCCGGATAGTGTTCAGGCTTCGCGGTCGGAACGACTTATCCTTCCAGCTAAGTGTGGGGCATGCGTTCAACATGACAAGAGGGCCGTCAACGATCGGTCCTTGATCGACACAGGCAGGGGCACTATGGTCAACCCACCATAAGACCCTACCCGGTCTCCAAATTCCGTTCCACACTTGGTTATTCTTTTCCCAAAGCAATCACTGCTTAATCAAGCAGGTATCCACCTATATCTCGCAGGTGACAGGAAATCACCCGACTTCTACCAGACTAAGCAAGCTAAGCATAGACTCCGCACTTACCTACATAGGACAAGGTAGATAAACGAGGGGTGATATCAAGGAGTACCAATGCATCAACGGTATCAACCAACTCCTATCACTTAAATGCAATATAATAGAACAAGCATAATATATCATGTAAGTTAGCGAGAATAGGGAGACTTAGAATGCTTCGGGGCTTGCCTTTCTAAAACGTGCTGGGCCGGTGATCTGGACACTCCTATAGCTCTTCTCCGGTTTTCGGTGCTTCCGGAGGTTCCTGCTCCTGAATCTCCTCTGGCTCCTCGGGTCCCATCTCGTTCTCCTGCGAGCCTGTATGATGCATGTATGCTCATGAGTGGAGTGCGGGATATCCGAGTGGATGCTTGTATGAGAAGGTACCAAATGATCATGACATGATGCATAGGTGATTTAATTGGTCATGCTCTTTACAAGGTAGTCAACATCATCCAAGAACAGGCAATTGAACTAAACATCTATTGCATTCTCTTCTATGAATTGCCTTCAAGTGTAACCAGCAACCCACATAATGCTTCAAGGATACACCAAACCCCTTCTTATTCCATTTAACCTATATATAATAATTCATAGTTTCTTTATTTATTTTTAGACCCCTCAAAATTTGCATGCAGTTCTGTTCATCAATAAATTCCACAAAAATTACAGGAGACGACCAGTCAAGCATAAAGTTTACTATAAATTTTTCATAATTTTTGGATACTTATTTTGAGCTACAAAAGTCACAAGATTAATTAATAAGGGAAAATACAATTACTCTACTGTGGTATAAGTGTCAAACAGCAGATTTCATATTTTTATAATTTAACTAATATCATAGGAAACACCCACAAAAAATTACCAGATTAATTGCATGATCCAAATAATTATTATAAATCATAAACCACTGCCATGCAAACATTTAAATCACTAGAAATTCATTTATACACCAAATAATGTGTAGCAAAATTTTCCCAGTGGCCAAACATTTTTCTGAGTCATATTTTAATTACTATGCATTTTCCAATTCTAGCAAAAACATGGATTAAATATAATTGCACAGAAAAGTTACTCAAACATGACATGCAATCATTCCATGTTATAGATCTGGAAACAGAGAACACACCAAAATTTATTTCACAATTTTTGGAGCTATAATTCTCAAGATATGGATTTTAGAACATTTAAATCATTTTTCTGGAAATCATTTTTCTGAAAACAATTCAAATCCACCCCGGGACCGGCTAGGTGCACCCGATGCAGTGCACCCGCGGTCGCTGACGAGCGGACCCGCCTGCCAGCTGGGCCCGCTGGTCAGGACGCAGAGGGGGAGAAACTCCGGCGAGCCGGAGCTCACCGTCGGCGACCCCTTTCGGCGAATCAAGCGGCCCTACACGCTCTATGGCTCAAGGCGGACCTAGCGCACCCCTTTGCGCGGCCTAAAACGGACCGGAGTAGGCTCGTCACCGGCCATGGCGGAGCGGCGGCGCTGCTCACCGTCGGCCCGAGACGCTGGCCCGGTAGAGCGCGGCTGGAGTGGCTCGCGAGCATCGCGGTGCCAAGGCGAGCACGATGCGCCAACTAAGCGGCACCGGAAGGCATGGAGGCACGCAGATCACGTGCGCGGTGGCGGAGCTCTCGCCGAAGAAGAAACGAGGCGAGCGGGGCTCACCATGCCTCACCTAACGCTCGGACGGGTGTTCCGCAACAGCGGAGCGAGGGCGGAGCTCGGGGGAGACGAATCGAAGAATGGCGCACGCACTGGGGAGGAACGGCCGAGGCGGAGCTCGGGCTCCAATAGCGACGGCGGCGCTCTGCGCGTGCGGAGCGAGGGCGAGAGAGCGAGAGAGCGAGGGCTGAGGGGCGCGAATGGCAGCGAGGGCGAAGGCGGGCGCAGCCGGGCGCTTCTGGTGGCCGACCGGGAGCGCGTCCACGCTGCCGCATGCTCGCCACGCGGCGGCCAGGCTCTGCCGGCGCGCCAGGGCGGCACGGCGCGACCGTCCGCGCGCGGGCGCGAGCGCGGGCGCGGGGAAGGGGAGAGCGCGGGTGGGCCGGGCCGGCCTCGGCCAGCGGGCCAGAAGTGAGGCCGCGGCCTGCTAGCGCCCCCTTTTCCCTTTTCTATTTTTTGAATTTCTTTTCTCAAATTCTTTTCTAAATTCATTTTGACAATTTAAAAATCATTTTCATCTCTTTCTCCCTAAAGCAAAGTTGTTCCAAAACAAAAACCCTACAACTTTGTTTTAATAAGCAAGACCAAATTCCAAATAGAATTTGAATTACAAATTAAAACTTGTTCTAGGTTTTCAAATAAATTAATTTTGGGGATTTTTGTATAAATTCCATTTCTCAAATTCTATGGCTCCAAAAATTGCACAAAAATATTCTTAAATCTTCTTGCACGCAATTCAACCTAGTGTGAATATTTCACAATTTTAGAAGCAAGCATCATATTTTTAACATATTTAAATCACATGGAATAAAACACATAAAATCACATTTTGGGATGAATGACATGCTCATGATGCTATGCTTGATGAGAATGCTTATGAATGTTTTGATAAGGCTAAGTGCATGCTTAACACCTAGGGTGTTACACATGGTTTGCATGGAACGTTCCATATGCTTGGAAGTCAATTTGGACGCGCCCAATGGTTCTTCTAAATGGCGTGTGTCATATGGAATCTTGCATTGGTCTCTTTGGAGATAGTGTGAGTTTCATTGCAAGATAGGTACACGGTTTGCAACTAATGCACCATTAGATCAGAAACCATTGTCCGAGCACCCAATGGTACTCCAAGGTGAAGTGGCTCAAGTGAAAGCTCGGTTTGGTCTGTTTGAAGATAGTGCTAATCTTGAAGCAAGTTAGATGCACGGTTTACATGGAACACACCATCTGTTCAGAAATCAATTTGGATGCACCCAATAGAATTCCTAGATGATGTGTGTCATATGGAATCTCGCTCTAATACATTTGTAGACAGTGTTAGTTTCGATGCAAGATAGGTGCACGGTTTTGAGCCTAATGCACCATAGGCTCAAAAACCATTGTGGAAGCACCCAATGATAATCCTTGGTGAAGAGGCACAAGTGGAAGCTCGGTTGAGTCTGTTTGGAGATAGTGCTAATCTTGATGCAAGATAGGTGCATAGTTTGCATGGAATCTACCATATGCTCATAAATTAATTTAGACGCACCTAATAGAACTCTTAGATGACGTATGTCATATGAAATCTCACTTCGGTCTGTTTGGAGATAGTGTTAGTTTTGGTGCAAGATAGGTGCATGGTTTGCGCCTAATGCACTAGAGGCTAAGAAACCATTTAGGACGCACACGATGGTGCTCCTAGGTAAAAGGGCTCAAGTGGAAGCTTGGTATGGAGATAGTGCTAATCTTGATGAGAGATAGATGCATGGTTTGCATGGAACATACCATATGCTCGGAAATCAATTTCGATGCACCCGATAGAACTCCTAGATAATTTGTGTCATATGGATTCTCGCTTTGGTCTATTTGGAGACAGTGTTAGTTTCTATGCAAGATAGCTACACGTTTTGCGCCTAACGCACCATAGGCTAAGAACCATTTTGGACACACCTAATGGTACTCCTAGGTAAAGGGCTCAAGTGAAAGCTTGGTTTGATCTATTTTGAGATAGTGCTAATCTTGATGCAAGATAGGTGCAGGTTTGCATCGAACGTAACATATGCTCAAAAATCAATTTGGATTCAGCTGATGGAACTCCTAGATGACGTGTGTCATATGGAATCTCATTTCAATCCACTTAGAGATAGTGTTAGTTTTATGCAAGATAGGTGCACGGTTTGCGCCTAATACACCATAGGCTGAGAAACCGTTGTGGAAGCACCCGATGGTACTCCTAGGTGAAGAGGCTCAAGTGAAAATGCTCGGTCCGGTCTGTTTGGAGATAGTGCTAATCTTGATAAAGGATAGTTGCATGGTTTGCATGGAACATACCATATGCTTGAAAATCAAATTGGACGCACCCGACGAAACTCCTAGTTGACATGTGTCATATGTAATCTCGCTTCGGTCCATTTGGAGACAATGTTAGTTTCAGTGCAAGATAGGTGCACAGTTTGCGCCTCATGCACCATAGGCTCATAAACTATTGTGGAAGCACCAAATGATACTCCTAGATTAAGAGGCTCAAATGGAAGCTCAATTTGGTCTGTTTGGAGATAGTGCTAATCTTGATGCACGATAGGTGCATGGTTTGTGTAGAACATACCATATGCTCAGAAATCAAATTTGACACACCTGATAGAACTCCCAGATGATGTGTGTTGCATGGAATCTAACTTTGGTTCATTTGGACATAGTGTTAGTTTCGGTGCAAGATAGGTGCAAAGTTTGCGCCTAATTCACCATAGTCTAAGAAAATATTTTGGACGCACCTGATGGTACTCCTAGGTGAAGAGGCTCAAGTGGAAGCTCAGTTTGGTCTATTTAGAGATAGCTACTCTTGATGCAGGATAGGAGCACGGTTTGCATGGACATAGAATATGCTCGGAAATCAATTTGGACGCACCCGATGGAACTCGTAGATGACGTGTGTTATATGGAATTTTGCTTCAGTCTGTTTGGAGATCGTGTTAGTTTCTAAGCAAGATAGGTGCATGGTTTGCGCCTAATGCACCATAGGCTAAGAACCTTTTTGGACACACCTAATGGTACTCCTAGGTAAAGGGGCTCAAGTAGAAGCTTGGTTTGATCTGTTTTGAGATAATGCTAATCTTGTTGCAAGATAGGTGCACGGTTTGCATAGAACATAACATATGCTCAGAAATCAATTTGGACGCACCTAATGGAGCTCCTAGATGATGTGTGTCATATGGAATCTCATTTCAATCCACTTAGAGATAGTGTTAGTTTCGGTACAAGATAGGTGCACGGTTTGCACCTAATGCACTATAGGCTTAGAAACCGATGTGGAAGCACCCAATGGTACTCCTGGGTGAAGAGGCTCAAGTGAATGCTCGGTCTGGTCTGTTTGGAGATAGTGCTAATATTCATGTAAGATAGGTGCACGGTTTGCATGAAACGTACCATATGCTTGAAAATCAATTTGGATGCACCCGATGGAACTCCTAGATGATGTGTGTCATATGGAATCTCGCTTTGGTCCCTTTGGAGATAGTGTTAGTTTTGGTGCAAGATAGGTGCACGGTTTGCACCTAATGCACCATAGTCTAAGAAACCATTTTGGACGCACTCGATAGTACTCCTAGGTGAAGAGGCTCAAGTGGAAGCTCGGTTTGGTCTATTTGGAGATAGTGCTAATCTTGATGCAAGATCGGTGCACAGCTTGTGTGGAACATACCATATGCTTAGAAATCAAGTTGGACACACCTGATAGAACTCCCAAATGATGTGTGTCATATGGAATCACATTGGTTCATTTGGACATAGTATTAGTTTTGGTGCAATATAGGTCCAGGTTTGCGCCTAATTCACCATAGTCTAAGAAACCATTTTGGATGCACCTAATTGTAATCCTAGGTTAAGAGGCTCAAGTGGAAGCACAGTTTGGTCTATTTGGAGATAGTGCTAATCTTGATGCAAGATAGGAGCACGGTTTGCATGGACATAGAATATTTAGACGAACCCGATGGAACTTGTAGATGACGTGTGTCATATGGAATCTCGCTTCGGTCTGTTTGGAGACAATGTTAGTTTCTTTGCAAGATAGGTGCATGGTTCACGCCTAGTGCACCATAGGCTAAGTACCATTTTGGACACACCTAATGATACGCCTAGGTAAAGGGGCTCAAGTGGAAGCTTGGTTTTATTTGTTTAGAGATAGTGTTAATCTTGATGTAAGAAAGGTGCAGGTTTGCATGGAATGTAACATATGCTCAGAAATAAATTTGGACGCACCCAATGGAACTCCTAGATGATGTGTGTCATATGGAATCTCGGTTTGGTCACTTTGGAGATAGTGTTAGTTTCGGTGCAAGATAGGTGCACGGTTTGCATCTAATGCACCATAGTCTAAGAAACCATTTTGGACGCACTCAATGGTACTCCTAGGTGAAGAGGCTCAAATGGAAGCTCAGTTTGGTCTATTTGGAGATAGTGCCAATCTTGATGCAAGACTAGTGCACGGTTTGCGTGGAACATACAATATGCTCAGAAATCAATTTGGACACAACCGATAGAACTCCCAGATGATGTGTGTCATATGGAATCACTTTGGTTCATTTGGACATAGTGTTAGTTTTGGTGCAAGATAGGTGCACGTTTTGTGCCTAATTCACCATAATCTAAGAAACCATTTTGGATACACTTGATGGTAATCCTTGGTGAAGAGGCTCAAGTGGAAGCACAGTTTGGTCTATTTGGAGATAGTGCTAACCTTGATGTAAGATAGGAGCACGGTTTGCATGAACATAGAATATGCTCGGAAATCAATTTAGACGCACCTGATGGAACTTGTGGATGACGTGTGTCATATGGAATCTTGCTTCGGTCTATTTGGAGACAATGTTAGATTCTGTGCAAGATAGGTGCACGGTTTGCGCCTAGTGCACTATAGGCTAAGAACCATTTTGGACACACCTAATGATACGCCTAGGTCAAGGGGCTCAAGTGGAAGCTTGGTTTGATCTGTTTTGAGATAGTGCTAATCTCTATGCAAGATAGGTGCAGGTTTGCATGGAACATAGCATATGCTCAAAAATCAATTTGGACGCACCCAATGGAACTCCTAGATGACGTGTGTCATATGGAATGTCATTTCAATCCACTTAGAGATAGTGTTAGTTTCGTTGCAAGATAGGTGCACGGTTTGCATGAAACGTACCATATGCTCGAAAATCAATTTGGATGCACCTGATGGAACTACTAGATGATGTGTGTCATATGGAATCTCGCTTTGGTCCCTTTGGATGTTAGTTTTCATCCAATATAGGTGAACGGTTTAAGCCTAATGCACCATAGTCTAAGAGACCATTTTGGACGCACTCGATGGTACTCCTAGGTGAAGAGGCACAAATGGAAGCTCGGTTTGGTCTATTTGGAGATAGTGCCAATCTTGATGCAAGACTAGTGTACGGTTTGCGTGGAACATACCATATGCTCAGAAATCAATTTGGACACACCCGATAGAACTCCCAGATGATGTGTGTCATATGGAATCACTTCGGTTCATTTGGACATAGTGTTAGTTTTGGTGCAAGATAGGTGCACGTTTTGCGCCTAATTCACCATAGTCTAAGAAAACATTTTGGATACACTTGATGGTAATCCTAGGTGAAGAGGCTCAAGTGGAAGCACAGTTTTGTCTATTTGGAGATAGTGCTAACCTTGATGTAAGATAGGAGCATGGTTTGCATGGACATAGAATATGCTCGGAAATCAATTTACACGCACCTGATAGAACTTGTGGATGACATGTGTCATATAGAATCTTGCTTCGGTCTATTTGGAGACAATATTAGTTTCTGTGCAAGATAGGTACACGGTTTGCGCCTAGTGCACTATAGGCTAAGAACCATTTTGGACACACCTAATGATACGCCTAGGTAAAGGGGCTCAAGTGGAAGCTTGGTTTGATCTGTTTTGAGATAGTGCTAATCTCTATGCAAGATAGCTGCAGGTTTGCATGGAACGTAAGTTATGCTCAAAAATCAATTTGGACGCAACCAATGGAACTCCTACATGACGTGTGTCATATGGAATGTCATTTCAATCCACTTAGAGATAGTGTTAGTTTTGGTGCAAGATAGGTGCACGGTTTGCATGAAACGTACCATATGCTTGAAAATCAATTTTGATGCACCTGATGGAACTACTAGATGATGTGTGTCATATGGAATCTCGCATTGGTCCCTTTGGAAATATTGTTAGTTTTCGTCCAATATAGGTGAACGATTTAAATCTAATACACCATAGTCTAAGAAACCATTTTGGACGCACTCGATGGTACTCCTAGGTGAAGAGGCTCAAGTGGAAGCTCGGTTTGGTCTATTTGGAGACAGTGCTAATCTTGATGCAAGATTGGTGCACGGTTTACATGGAACATACCATATGCTCAGAAATAAATTTGGACACACCTGATAGAACTCCTAGATGATGTGTGTCACATGGAATCACTTCGGTCCATTTGGACATAGTGTTAGTTTTGGTGCAAGATAGGTGCACAGTTTTCGCCTAATTCACCATAGTCTAACAAACCATTTTGGATGCACTTGATGGTAATCCTAGGGGAAGAGGCTCAAGTGGAAGCACAGTTTGGTCTATTTGGAGATAGTGTTAATCTTGATGCAAGATAGGAGCACGGTTTGCATGGACATAGAATATGCTCGGAAATCAATTTAGACGCACCCGATGGAACACATAGATGACATGTGTCATATGGAATCTCACTTCGGTCTGTTGGGAGACAATGTTAGTTTATGTGCAAGATAGGTGCACGGTTTGCACCTAGTGCACCATAGGCTAAGAACCATTTTGGACGCACCTGATGGTACTCCTAGGTGAAGAGGCTCAAATGGAAGCTCGGTTTGGTCTATTTGGAGATAGTGGTAATCTTGATGCAAGATAGGAGCATGGTTTGCATAGTCATAGAATATTTCTAGAAATCAATTTGGACGCACCCTATGGAACTAGTAGATGATGTGTGTCATATGGAATCTCGCTTTGGTCTGTTGTGAGACAGTATTAGTTTCTGTGCAAGATAGGTGAATGGTTTGCGCCTAATGCACCATAGGCTAAGAACCTTTTTGGACACACCTAATGGTACTCCTAGGTGAAGGGGCTCAAGTGGAAGCTTGGTTTGATCTGTTTTGAGATAGTGCTAATCTTGATGCAAGATAGGTGCACGGTTTGCATGGAATGTAACATATGCTTAGAAATCAATTTTGACGCACCTAATGGAACTCCTAGATGACGTGTGTCATATAGAATCTCATTTCAGTCCACTTAGAGATATTGTTTGTTTTGGTGCAAGATAGGTGCACGGTTTGCACCTAATGCACTATAGGCTCAAAAAACCGTTGTGGAAGCTCCCGATGGTACTTCTTGGTGAAGAGGCTCAAGTGAAAGCTCGGTTCGGTCTGTTTGGAGATAGTGCTAATATTCATGCAAGATAGGTGCATGGTTTGCATGGAACGTACTATATACTCAAAAATTAATTTGGATGCACCCGATAAAACTCCTAGATGATGTGTGTCATATGGAATCTCACTTTGGTCCCTTTGGATATAGTGTTAGTTTCGATGCAACATAGGTGCATGGTTTGCACCTAATGCACCATAGTCTAAGAAACCATTTTTGAAGCACTCAATAGTACTCCTAGGTGAAGAGGCTCAAGTGGAAGCTCAGTTTTGTGTATTTGGAGACAATGCAAATATTGATACAAGATAGTTGCACGGTTTGCATGGAACATACCATATGCTAGGAAATCAATTTGGACGCACTCGATGGAACTCCTAGATGACATGTGTCATATGTAATCTCGCTTCGGTCCATTTGGAGACAATGTTAGTTTCGGTAGAAGATAGGTGCACGGTTTGCGCCTAATGCACCATAATCTTATAAATTATTGTGGAAGCTCCGAATGATACTCCTAGGTGAAGAGGCTCAAGTGCAAGCTTGGTTTGGTGTGTTTTGAGATTGTTCTAATCTTGATGCAAGACAGGTGCATGGTTTATATGGAAACTACTATAGGCTTCAAAATCATTTTGGACAATGTTAGTTTTGGTGTAATAAAGGTGCACTGCACGGTTTGCACCAAATGAACCATAGGCTCCCAAATCATTTTGGACACACCTGAGGGTACTCCTAGGTGAAGAGACTCAAGTGGAAGCTTAGTTTAGTCTGTTTGGAGATAGTGCTAATCTTGATGTAAAATAGGTGCACGGTTTGCATGGTACGTACCATTTACTTAGAAATCAATTCGGACGCACCCGATAGAACTCCTTGATGACGTGTGTCATATGGGATCTCCCTTCGGTCCATTTGGAGACAGTGTTAGTTTCGGTGCAAGATAGGTGTACGGTTTGTGCCTAATGCACCATAGGCTAAGAAACCATTTTGGACGCACCCGATGGTACACCTAGGAGAATAGGCTCAAATGGAAGCTCGGTATGGTCTGTTTGGAGATAGTGCTAATCTTGATGCATGATAGGAGCACGGTTTGCGTGGAACATAGGCTAAGAAACTGTTTTGGACGCATGCAATGGTACTCCTTGGTGAAGAGGCTCATGTGGAATCTTGGCTTCAGTCCAGTTGGAGATAGTATTAGTTTCGGTGCAAGATAGTTGCATGGTTTGTGCGCAGTGCAACATAGGCTCAGAAACCGTTGTGGAAGTTCCCGATGGTACTCCTAGGTGAAGAGGCTCAAGTGAAAGCTCGGTTCGGTCTGTTTGGAGATAGTTCTAATCTTGATGCAAGATAGGTGTACGGTTTGTATGGAACATACCATATTCTTGAAAATCAGTTTGGACGCACCCGATAGAACTCCTAGATCATGTGTGTCATATGAAATCTTGCTTCAATATGTTTGGAGACAGTGTTAGTTTAGGTGTAAGATTGGTGCATGGTTTGTGCATAATGCACCATAGGCTCAGAAAACATTATGGAAGCACCCCCTAAACTCCTAGGTGAAGAGGCTCAAG
Organism: Sorghum bicolor; assembly: GCF_000003195.3. Classification (NCBI taxonomy): domain Eukaryota; kingdom Viridiplantae; phylum Streptophyta; class Magnoliopsida; order Poales; family Poaceae; genus Sorghum; species Sorghum bicolor. The sequence continues at coordinate 36,625,100 of NC_012877.2, read as the reverse complement.
GGAAACTCGGTTCGATCTGTTTGGAGATAGTGCTAATCTTGAGC